>NC_041390.1:212702136-212778863 GCF_002162155.2 Triticum dicoccoides | reverse complement strand
AGAGAGAGAGAGAGAGAGAGAGAGAGAGAGAGATCCAATCTCGGAGGGTCTCTCACCCCTCCGCTGCCATGGAGGCCATGGACTAGAGGGGAAACCCTTATCCCATCTAGGGGGAAGGTCAAGGAAGACGAAGGAGGGGGGATCTCTCCCCCTCTCCCCCGGTGGCGCCAGAACGCCGCCAGGGCCATCATCGTGATGGCGATCTACACCAACAACTTCACTTCTTCATTACCAACTCTCTATCCCCCTCTATGCAACAGTGTAACCTCTCTTTTACCCCCTATAATCTCTACTTAAACATGGTGCTCAATGCTATATATTATCTCCTAATGATGTATGGCTATCCTATGCTGTTTGAGTAGATCCGTTTTGTCCTATGTGTTAATTGATGATCGTGATTGGTGTGAGTTGCATGATTTATTATTGGTGCTATCCTATGGTGCTCTCCATGTCACGCAAGCGTGAGGGATCCCTGCTATAGGGTTTGCAATATGTTCATGATTTGCTTATGGTGGGTGGCGTGAGTGACAGAAGCACAGACCTGAGTAAGTAGGTTGTTTGCGTATGGGAATAAAGAGGACTTGATACTTTAATGCTATGGTTGGGTTTTACCTTAATGATCTTTAGTAGTTATGGATATTTGTTGGAGTTCTAATCATAAGTGCATATGATCCAAGAAGAGAAAGTATGTTAGCTTATGCCTCTCCCTCATATAAAATTGCAATAATGATTACCGGTCTAGTTATCGATTGCCTAGGGATAAATAAATTTCTTGTGACAAAAGGCTCTCTACTAAAACTAAATTAGTTGTTTCTTTATCCAAACAGCCCCCTAGTTTTTATTTATGCGCTCTTTATTATCTTGCAAACCTATCCTACAACACCTTCAAAGTACTTCTAGTTTCATACTTGTTTTATGTAAAGCGAACGTAAAGCCTACGTAAAGTTGTATCGGTGGTCGATAGAACTTGAGGTAATATTTGTTCTACCTTTAGCTCCTCGTTGGGTTCGACACTCTTACTTATCCAAAGAGGCTAAAACTGACCCCCTATACTTGTGGGTTTTCGAGGAGCAGAAGGAAAGCGCGCGGCGGGGCGATGATGGTTCTGCGATGTGCGCCAGTCTTTTGTCAGCCTGGGAAGTTGCTGAGGCGATGTGGGGAAGTGGAGGCGTCCCCGTCCTGCCGGGCGCCACGCATCGAGCCTGGTCCGCATGCGATTGGGACCCGTGGCGCTTCTGCCTTTCCTCTTTGGCTTCGCCTCGAAGCTAGCCGAAGCGTGCCTTGGGCCTAGGGGCTACTGTCGGTGTTCTGGGAACGGGGGTACCCAGATTTTCATGCCTGCGGCCCACAGCATGGCCCCCTCGACGGCCTGTTATGACCTAGTGGCAAGACCACTGAGGGAGTCCTGGATTAGGGGATCTCCGGACAGCCAGACTATATCCTTTGGCCGGACTGTTGGACTATGAAGATACTAGATTGAAGACTTCGTCCCGTGTCCGGATGGGACTCTACTTGGCATGGAAGGCAAGCTAGGCAATATGGATATGCATATCTCCTCCTTTGTAATCGACCTTGTGTAACCCTAGCCTCCTCCGGTGTCTATATAAACCGGAGGGTTTTAGTCCGTAGGACAACATACAATCATACCATAGGCTAGCTTCTAGGGTTTAGCCTCTCCGATATCGTGGAAGATCAACTCTTGTACTACTCATATTATCAAGAATAATCAAGCAGGACGTAGGGTTTTACCTCCATCAAGAGGCCCCGAACCTGGGTAAAACATCGTATCCCCTGCCTCCTGTTACCATCCGCCTTAGACGCACAGTTCGGGACCCCCTACCCGAGATCCGCCGGTTTTGACTCCGACATTGGTGCTTTCATTGAGAGTTCCTCTATGTCATCATCATTAGGCTTGATGGATCCTTCAATCATCGATAGCAATGCAGTCCAGGGTGAGACTTTTCTCCCCGGACAGATCTCTGTATTCGGCGGCTCCGCACTACGGGCCAACTCGCCTGGCCATCTGGAGAAGATCGAGAGCTACGCCCCTGGCTATCAGGTCAGATTTGGAAACTTAAACTACACAGCCGACATCCAAAGAGACTTGACCTTCAACGGATTCGAGCCCTGGCCGAGTGCGCCGCACGGTCACGATGAGCATGATTTAGCTCTACCATCGGATAGTGTTCAGGAGATTGCACCGGCGATCGCTCCGACCCTCAATTCGGAGCCAATTGCACCATCCAGGGATAGGTGGATAGACCCCGCCACGGAGGCCGCATTTTCATCGGTGATCGAGCCAAGTATCGACCTTACCCTTCACGAGAGCGATGGCGCCAAACTGCTGGATTCTTCCCCAGCCACGGACTCCGAACCGCCTGCTCTCGTGCCTATCGGATCCGATTGGGCGCCGATCATGGAGTTCACCTCCGCGGATATCTTTCAGCACTCGCCCTTCGGCGACATACTGAGCTCATTAAGGTATCTCTCCCTGTCAGGAGAGCCTTGGCCGAACTATGTTCGGCAGGATTAGGATGCAGACGATGAAGAAATTCGCTGCCCACCCACCACCCACTTATTAGCCACTGTCGACGATTTGACCGACATGCTCAACTTCGACTCCGAAGACATCGACGGTATGGACGATGATGCAGGAGACGAACAGGAACCACTGGCCACAGGGCACTGGACGCCCACTTCATCATATGATGTATACATGGTGGACACACCCAAAGAAAATGACGACGAGGAACGGAAGGACACAACGAAGGGTTGTTCCCTCGAGAAGCAGTCAAAGCGGAGGTGTAAGCGCCGCTCCAAATCCCACCTCGGCAGAAACAACGATCATGTAGACCCAGCGATAGAGCAGGGTGAACCATCGCCTGACCACGGCAACACGAAGAATCAAACCGAACAACCCGACTCCGTTGAAGATAATAGTCCGGACGACATCACACCGGAAAGGCACCCAGAGCAACAGAATGCCCATCAAAGGCTTGTTGCCACTGCGAGGAGTCTGAAAATATAGAAGCAAAGGCTCAGGGCTGCACAAGACACACTCAGAATCAGATGGAGTGAAGTACTCAACACTGCAGCGAAGTACGGCGGTAATTGCCACACCAAGAGCTACCCGAAGCGAAAGTTGCTACCTGAATTCGATGAGGAGGCCTTAGATCCCCCGCAACCAAAAAACAAAACGGCCATCCGGTCGGATAGACGACCTCGTGGCCAACATAGAGCGGCAAACGAAGCCGCACATAAGCTAGTACGTGATCCACGTGAGGGCTCGCATCAAAAGGACGGCGCAACCAGATCCATCTACGGGCCACGCAAGCGCGCTCCAGCATGCAATGCAACACAACAAACATCCCAACACCACGGTACACCCAAATACAGGGGTGCCGCACACCCCCTATGTTTCACCGATGAGGTACTGGACCATGAATTTCTAGAGGGATTCAAACCTGTAAACATAGAGGCATACAACGGAATGACAGACCCTGGGGTCTGGATTGAGGACTACATCCTCCATATCCATATGGCTCGAGGAGACGATCTCCACGCCATCAAGTACTTATCCCTCAAGCTCAAAGGGCCAGCTCAGCACTGGCTTAAAAGCCTCCCCGAAAACTCCATTGGAAGCTGGGAAGAGCTAGAAGACGCCTTTCGGGCAAATTTTCAAGGGACCTATGTCCGACCACCTGATGCAGACGATTTAAGTCATTTAACTCAACAGCCTGGAGAGTCAGCCCGAAAGCTTTGGAACAGGTTCCTCACTAAAAGAACCAAATAGTCGACTGTCCGGACGCCGAAGCCTTAGCAGGTTTCAAACACAGCGTTCGAGATGAATGGCTTGCCAGACACCTTGGCCAAGAAAAGCCGAGAACAATGGCAGCATTAACAAGCCTCATGACCCGCTTTTGCGCGGGCGAGGACAGCTGGTTAGCCCGAAGCAGCACCAGCGACCCGAGTACATCCGAAGTCAGGGACGGAAACGGGAAATCACGACGCAGCAAAAACAAGCGCCGGAATAAAGAAGACAGCCCAAAGAGCACGGCGGTAAATGCCGGATTCAGAAGCTCTTGGCCAGGTCATCAAAAACTGCCCTCCAAAGGCAACAGAGACGAACTGTCCAGCCTAAACAAGATTCTGGACCAAATATGTCAGATCCATAGCACCCCTGATAAACCTGCAAATCATACCCATAGAGAATGTTGGGTCTTCAAGCAGTCCGGCAAGCTCAACGCCGAACATAAGGGGCAGGATACACCAAGCGAAGACGAGGACGAGCCTCGCAAGCAAAGCACTGGGGAACAGAAGAAATTCCCACCAGAAGTCAAAATAGTAAACATGTTACACGTGACAAAGGGGAGAAACAAAGCGACACTCCTAGAGACACATGCCCCAGGGCCTATCACCGCAGAGTTCTGCCACTGGTCGTCCCAACCGATCACCTTCGACCATTGGGATTACTTGGCAAGTATCCGGCGTGCAGGATGGGCTGCCTTGGTATTAGACCCAATAATTGACGGATACTACTTCACACAAGTCCTGATGGACGGCGGCAGCAGTCTAAACCTAATATATCAGGACACAGTCCGCAAAATGGGGATAGACCCAACAAAAATTAGCCACAGCAATACTACCTTTAAAGGAGTAATGCCAGGCCCAGAGGCCCATTGCACGGGCTCCCTGCTACTAGAGGTTATATTCGGATTTCCCAATAACTTCCGCAGCGAAAATCTAACGTTCCATATCGCTCCGTTCCAAAGTGGCTATCAAGCACTACTCGGACGCGAAGCTTTCGCTCGCTTTAACGCAATACCGCATTACACTTCTCTCATTCTTAAGATGCCCGATCCACGTGGCATCATTACAATAAAATGGAAATATTGAGCGCTCCTTGCGCATGGAAGACCATGCGGCTGCCTTGGCAGCCGCACACTAAACGGCCTCACCAACTAAAGCATCTGACAGGTCTTTAAGACCACGGATGTGGTTGGACGAGTCTGGCGCAGCTATATGTAATTAATACAGGTTTGATGGCTATACCCCTATTACAATACAAGGGGCTCAACGCGTGCAAAACAAGTGACAATTAGGCTCAACTTTACTCATTTTGAACTATACATGGTTTATTTAGTATAACCTACCTTTTTGCACGACAACTTTTCAACTAAGTTCCTCTCTTTTACAGATGACCATCATGCTACACCTGTCCAGGACACGACACAACGGAGATACAGGTGCAGACGTGCAGCAGGGACCCGTTCCAAGGATTCTTTTTAGATTAAGACCATGCGTAAACCTTTTTTACTGTCTCTTGTTGATACACATCCCTCTGATTCTCAGTACAATTGAGAAGGATGCTGACGTATTGGCATGTGGCCACGTCAGAATATTGCACGTACCTGGACACCAGGGGCTTATTACAAGGGCACTATTTAGGCCCGGTTTTCATCATAAAGACCGAATACCTTAGGGAGTGTTTGGCATCGCGAGTTTGGCCTTATATGCATCAGCTCCGAATCATGTCTTTGGTCAAATGTTGGGTTTGCCCGGCTCCTGTGTTTTGCTGCCTTACGTTCCGCTCTATCGGCTAAGGCGGCACCAGGAGAACTACTGTGATTGTGCCCTGGTTCATCCGGACGAGCACCTCAGTAGAGAAAGCCGAAAACTGATTGTCATGATATAGCGTGAGACTGGCCAACCACTCGATGACCTAGCGGTATCTTAGGGATTCCTCTGCCTTAACGAAGGGCCGTTTCCCGGCCAGGCATGTACGCGCCCCGAATCCGGATGAGCACGGAGCCACCAGGGGCTATATAGTAGCCCCACTGTCAAACTCCTCTGGCTAAGTGAAAGTGTTAAAACATTATAGTACGGTTGCCTAGTTCGCTGCGCTATCACCTCCTTAATGGACCAAGACATTGGATCAAGTGTGAACATGCACCTTCTGTGAACACCCCGCATTATATGCGTGGGGGCTGAAGCCGACAACTGCCATCTTTCAGGTTATATACATATATACATAAACGGCCGCACATGAGGCATCATAGCACTTTCGGGCAAAAGTATAAATACAGCCTTGATAAATTCAATAAAACATTGTTTGTGCAATGGGACTACATGTCACTAGAAAATAATATTCTTCGAGCACTGAGCCTCTATCGAACGAGCGCCTTCAAGGACTTCTTCAAAGTAGTGCTCGGCAGCCACTCGGCCTATGGCCGAACCCTGTGCCGCAACAGTGGTGGCCTCCATCTCCGCCCAGTATGTTTTGACACGGGCAAGGGCCATCCGCACACCTTCTATGCATGCTGGTCTCTTTACAGCATCGATGCGTGGCACAGCTTCAAGGAATTGTTGCACTAAGCTAAAGTAGCTATTAGGCCTTGGCCCTCCTGGCCATAGGTGATCCACAACGGACCTATTGGCAAGTCCGGACAACCTATGGAGCTCGGCCCAACCGGTCAATCGCTCATTCAGTAGCATCGGACGGACTGGAGCATGAAATTGTGACCAGAACAACTTTTCCACTTAGGGACCTTTCTGATCCTTGAAGTACTCGGCTGCATCAGCAGCACTTGCAGCCAAATCCATGTACGCATCCACAGAACTCCATAGCCGGTCCAGAGGAGCATACTTCGGATCTCCGAACTTAGTCCACAACAAGAAGGGCTTCCTAGACACGATATCTGCAGCTTGATTCAGCTCCTCCTTCATCGCTCTAATTTTGGAGCGGGCTTCCTTGGCAGCCACCCGGGCCTTCTCCAGGTTCGTCGCCTTCGCCCGGTTTTCCTCTTTAAGAAGCTGGTAATGGTCAGCAGCATCTTTTAACTCCACGGCCATCTTGGCAATTTTTCTTTGCTCCCGCAATGTGTGTCCTGTTCGGCCCTTAACTCTTCGGCAGCCTGTAAAGCGGCCGCATTGCTACTCCCTGCTTGCTCCTTGGCTCGGGCAAGCTCCGCCCGAAGGGTCTCCACGGTGGCCGCTCCATCTGCAGTCACAACATATTAAACATACTGGCATCATGCTACTCTTATTATGTGACGATCACCAGAAAAATCACTCACCCTGTGCCTCGTCAAGCCGCTTGTTGACAAGCACGATGCCGGCATCTTCCGCATCCAGTTGCCGCTTTAGTTTGGCAAACCCATCAGTCCGGCTAGCCACCGGAGCTTCAACCACCTGCACATAAAAGTGGTCTGGTTATTACCTGGGACTATGATCCTCTGTTTGCCGCCGTTTTCAACGACAACCAGAGTCTCAGGGGCTACTATCTGCATAGGCATACCTAACGTATGTGATACTATTAAAGGCATACATTATTTTACGTACCTCGAAGCCTTTCAGCAGACTCATAAAAGCTTCATGCAAACCGTTTTCGGTGCATGAAATCCTTTCAATTACCGTACCCATTAGCGTACGATGCGCTTCCGAGACGACAGCTTTCCCCAGAAGATCCTTCAGCGCGTCCGACCGCACACAGTAGGGACCCATGCTGTCGCTCTCCTCAGGAGCCGGATACTGGGGATGCCAGGCAGCCAAAGGGTTATCCTCTGGCGATATTGGATCCGAAGATATCCTTCGCGATGACACTTCAAGGTTGCCCGCTTCTTGAGCTGGGGAGTCTGGGGGAGGCGTTTCGCTCTCCATCATCTCCGGAAGAAGATCCCTCGAAGATGAACTCTGTCGAGAAGGGCTACGATCCGGACTACAATTTACAAGCATCGGTTATTGTCTTCAGAAGTAAGGTACGATATCTTCACTATTAAGTACTTTTTGATTACTTAGAGCTCGGTAGAGGGCTGATCCCCGCGTGGACATTGTGCGGCAAGAATACCCTCCGAGGCAGGACCCTCTAGCGGAGATTTCTTCTCCCGTTTGGAAGTCTTAGTTTCCGGATCTTCAGAGGTAGTCCTCTGCCTTCCCCGGGGAGAGAGAATGTCAGATTCTTCCCCTTGGTTATCCTTCCTCGCGGAGGCGCTCATTCCCTCGATTGGAATAGGTAGCGATGGAGGCCCGCTTTCGCCCTCTTTATTCCCCCCTTCATCTTCCTTTGAGGGCACTAGACAAGGTGCTGGCTCGAGCATCTTTTCCGGCATCGGATTGTCCAAGCCTTCAGGAAGGGGGGCCGAACACCAGATCATCTTCGCCTTTGTTATCCAGTCCTAGTCAAAGAGCGATTCTTCAGAATGATGTCATGATAAATAAAAGGACAGTGTGTTCGGCCATGGGATTACTTACTTGGGCCGCGGGGCAGTTGCAGCTCAGGCCCACGTCCTTGGTGGTGTCCGGACACTCTATTTGGGGTCCGAAGAAGGATTTGTACATCTCCTCGTGCGTCATGCCGAGGAAATTCTGAATAGTGCGCGGTCCCTCCGGGTTGAATTCCCACATGCGGAGGGGTCGGCGTTTGCAAGGCTGGACTCGAGGAACCAGCATAACTTGCATTATCATAACCAGACTGAAATCTCCCTCGAAGAGATCTCGGATACGACTCTGCAGTATTGGCACGTCCTTGGTTGGACCCCAGCTCAGCCCCCTACTGATCCATGACATCAGTTGAGGTGCAGGGCCCGAGAGAAAGGTGGGGGCAGCTACCCACTTGGCACTTCAGGGAGCTGTGACGTAAAACCACTCCCATTGCCACAATCCGGACACCTCTGGAAAGGAACCCTTTGGGCATGGAGCGTCAGCAATTTTGCTTATTGGAGCACCTCCGCACGCTGCGTACTGCCCCTCAACCATCTTCGGCTTCACCTCGGAGGTCTTGAGCCACAGGCCGAAGTGAGGGGTAATGCGGAGGAAGGCCTCACAAATGACAATAAATGACGAGATGTGAAGAAGGGAATCCGGGGCCAGATCATGAAAATCCAGCCCGTAATAGAATATAAGACCCCTAACAAAGGGATCCAGAGCGAGGCCTAGTCCTCAGAGGAAGTGGGAGACGAACACAACGCTCTCGTTGGATTCGGGAGTAGGGACGACCTGCCCTCGGGCGGGCAGCCTATGCGAAATTTCGGCGGTCAGATATCTGTCCTCCCTCAACCTCTTGATGTCCTCCTACGTGACTAAGGAAGGCATCCACCGGCCTTGAAGGCTGGATCCGGACATGATTGAAGGTCCGAAGCACCTGACCTGGGCTTTGGGTGTTAGAACTCGAGGCGGGGGAAGGATTCGATTGAGCACGGGAGGGAAAAAAGAAAAAGCCTTGTCCCTTTATAAAGGGGATGAATATCAGGCATCCTCCTTGTGGCCGTTCGAGACTTACCTAAGATCCAGGAGTCATACCAACAGGCACGGTTGGGTTACCCATGTTTGTATTGATGAGAATCTCGTGATAAGGGGAACACGATCTCTACTTTGACAAGACGTGTCAAGAAACCGCCTCACGTTATGTGCAGGGCTGGTTAAAGAAAAATGGTTCAAATAATTACCAGGCTGTGGCATGATGTCATGCTGCCAAAAAGTGTCAGCAGATTAGATTTGTGGAAATATTATTCTCTCTACGGTGGTATGTGGGACTTATTTTGCTGGGTCGGACACTATCCTTATATTCAAACTCTTCTGTGGTGTATTCGGAGGAGGAACCCGCCTTGCAATGCCGAAGACAACACTGCGCGCCGGACTCATTGTCATTGAAGCCTGGTTCAGGGGCTACTGAGGGAGTCCTGGATTAGGGGGTCTCTGGACAGCCGGACTATATCCTTTGGCCAGACTGTTGGACTATGAAGATACTAGATTGAAGACTTCGTCCCGTGTCCGGATGGGACTCTACTTGGCGTGGAAGGCAAGCTAGGCAATACGGATATCCATATCTCCTCCTTTGTAACCGACCTTGTGTAACCCTAGCCTCCTCCGGTGTCTATATAAACCGGAGGGTTTTAGTCCGTAGGACAACATAAAATCATACCAGAGGCTAGCTTCTAGGGTTTAGCCTCTCCGATCTTGTGGTAGATCAACTCTTGTACTACTCATATTATCAAGAATAATCAAGTAGGACGTAGGGTTTTACCTCCATCAAGAGGGCCCGAACCTGGGTAAAACATCGTGTCCCCTGCCTCCTGTTACCATCCGCCTTAGACGCACAGTTCGGGACCCCCTACCTGAGATCCGCCGGTTTTGACACCGACAACCTCAAAGACAAGACCTCGCGAGGGCCCTGGCCTTGCGAGGAGGACGACGCCAAGACTTCCCAAGGGGGCGGCCTCCCCATCTTGCCTCTCGAGGAGCGGAGATTTCTATGCAGGTACTGAGCCTCACGAGGCTGCGATGACGTGAGCCATGACAACCAAGGCCAGGCAGGCGCCAGCAGGCACAGAGAAGATAGTTTGCCTTTCGGTGCTAAGGGAGCAAGGACGAGCGCGGGTTCCCGAGGAACCCCCAAAGGTTTCCATTCCGGTGCAACAAGACCAAGACCACGAGCTCGGCAGGACGGACGTCATCGTCGAGTCCACCACAGCGTCACGACTAGAAGCTTTGCAAGCGAAGACCACCTTTCGTCAGGATTAGATGTACTTCTTGTCCCCTTTCGAATCAGCCACTGTGGGATCCATTCCTACCTAAGTTTTGAGGGAAGAGGACCGAGGCCACTATAAATATAGGTTAGCTACCACCATAGAAGGGGGAGATCCTTTCTACCCTCACCACCATAGCCCCCGCGAGGCTGTTCATCCATTGTACTTGTTCATCCTTAGCCCCTCGCGAGGCCAATCCACCACAAAGCAGGAGTAGGGTTTTACACCGCAAGGTGGCCCGAACCTGGGTAAACTGCCATGTTCGTCTTGTTCCCCGCTTGAGCACGTACCCGACGAGGCTAGGCTGTAGGGCGATGATCTTGAGACTTGAGAGGTTGAGATCTTCACACACACCCCAGAGTTCAAACCTTCTTGGGTCTGCGGAGCCTTGAATCCGACAGTATCCACGCTTGCGGCATTAGGAATATCTAGCACTTTGCTTCGACAACTCCGTGATAGAGGATTTGACTTTGATGTTACTTTTAATTACCTTGTGATTATGAAAAATAGTTTAGGAGACATTCACAATCATCTTGTTTCAAATTTTCCAATGCATTTAACATCACTACGGAGGAGACATCTTTCACTGAGTTGCTTGAATTTTAACCCCTTGCACCACCAATCCTTGTGAGTGATGAAGTTTTTTCAGAGAATTGAGTGTTTTAAAGTTTGACTAACTGAGTGTGTCCATATGCTGAAGGCCTACCACAACCTTAATGCCATTCCAAATATGGGTCACCGCCTCCAATTCTCTAACACAAACCATGCCATCCTCTATGATGGAGATATACTACATCATTGGTTTGAAGATGGATCTTGCTATGTCTTATTGGCTGCCCAACAAAATGCATGTGCCATTTAAAGGATGGATGATGCCATGTCCCCAAGATTCCGTTGGTAGTTAAAATCCATTTATAATGGGTATGTTTGTGCACCCTGGTAGCTTCATGCCTGGCCTGGACTATGTTGGGAAACGTTGCATGGAAAACCAAAAAAAATCTACATTCATGGTCTCATGCAATGATCTATCCGTGGAGTTACATAGAAATGAGGTGGAGAGTGTGTCTATGTACCCTAATAGACCATAAGAGGAAGCGTTTAACAACGCGGTTGATGTAGTTGAACTTCTTTGCGCTCCAACCGATCATGTACCGAACGTACGACACCTCCGCGTTCTGCACACATTCAGTTCCGTGGCATCCTCCGCCTCCTTAATCCAGCAAGTCGGCGAGGTAGTAGATGAGTTCCAGAAGCACGATGACATGGTGATAGTGATGGTGAAGTGATCTTTTTAGGGCATCGTCTAAGCACTACGAAACCGGGGGTGTAAACAGTGGAGGGGGCACCGCACATGGCTAGGCAATTGTCTGTTGTGTACTAGGCGCCTCCATAAGGTGCCCATCTATGGACCTTACTTACACCTCTTGATCTCGAAGACTTGGGAGAGGCTCTTCCCGGGTGAAGAGTTTCTTGCTCCCAACTGGATTCTCCATGAGCCTATCAAGCTATGCATCAAAAGCAAGTGGGCTAATACCATGGCCTGGGCTGAGGCTGAGGCTACATGGATGGATGTTCATGAGGATGAGTTTGAGGAGGAGGAGGCTGAGGACAGTTCTAAGGGGTACACTCCTCCATCTACGGAGCCATCTTGGGCTAAGAAGCTCAAGGACAAGATGAAGGCTCTATTCTGCATGCAGGCCAAGGGACAGTACAAGGCCCACGTTGCTTGGAAGGAGAGTCGCCAGTGCAATAAGAGGATGTTAAGGAAGCTAGGCGAGGACGTCGTGAGAGGGTCAGAGAAGAACATCACTCTGAAGGCTGCTTGGATGGCAAAGAAGGGCTATAAGTGAACTGAGTCAAATGGGGAGTCTATTCCTGCTGCTGAGACAGATGACGATCTTGATGGGTGATCACTGCAGTAGGAGCTACCACCTGTAACGTAGGTGTCATCTCTACCTTTTTGGTGTCTTGATGACAAAGGAGGAGAGAGTGTAGGATTTGCGCATCTTGTGTTGAGTCTTGTTTCACTTTGCTTTCGTTCCTTTGAACCTTCGTTGCTTTGGTTTGTGGTTGTGTTCATGTGAGACCAGGAAACTATCGTATGGTGTGAGACGTATGCCCTCAAGCCTATCTTATTGTCTAGTATTTTTAGTAGATTGTGAGCTATGTTATCTTGTGCCCTTCATGATCACTTGCTTCTGAAGGAAATATGCCCTAGATGCAATAATAAAGTTGTTATTTATATTTCCTTATATCATGATAAATGTTCATTATTCATGCTAGAATTGTATTAACCGGAAACTTAATACATGTGTGAATACATAGACAAACAGATTGTCACTAGTATGCCTCTACTTGACTAGCTCGTTGAATCAATGATGGTTATGTTTCCTAACCATAGACATGAGTTGTCATTTGATTAACGGGATCACATCATTAGAGAATTACGTGATTGACTTGACCCATCTGTTAGCTTAGCACGATGGTCGTTTAGTTTGTTGCTATTGCTTTCTTCATGACTTATTCATGTTCCTACGACTATGAGATTATGTAACTCCCGAATACCGGAGGAACACTTTGTGTGCTACCAAATGTCACAACGTAACTTGGTGATTATAAAGGTGCTCCACAGGTGTCTCCGATGGTACTTGTTGAGTTGGCATAGATCAAGATTAGGATGTCACTCCGATTGTCGGAGAGGTATCTCTGGGCCCCCTCGGTAATGCACATCACTTTAAGCCTTGCAAGCAATGCAACTAATGAGTTAGTTGCACGATGATGAATTATGGAACAAGTAAAGAGACTTGCTGGTAACGAGATTGAACTAGGTATTGAGATACCGATGATCGAATCTCGGGCAAGTAACATAGTGATGACAAAGGGAACAACGTATGTCGTTATGTGGTTTGACCGATAAAGATCTTCATAGAATATGTAGGAGCCAATATGAGCATCCAGGTTCTGCTATTGGTTATTGACCGGAGACGAGTCTCGGTCAGGTCTACATAGTTCTCGAACCCATAGGGTGCGCACGCTTAACGTCCGGTGAGATCGATAATATGAGTTTATATGTTTTGATGTACGGAAGGTAGTTCGGAGTCCCGGATGAGATCGGGGACATGACGAGGAGTCTCGAAATGGTTGAGATGTAAAGATCGATATATTGAACGACTATATTCGGACATCGGAAAGGTTCCGAGTGATTCGGGTATTTTTTGGAGTAGCGGAGAGTTATGGGAATTCGCCGGGGAGTATATGGGCCTTATTGGGCTTTAGGGGAAAGAGAGAGAGAGAGAGGCTGCGCG
The DNA here is from genome assembly GCF_002162155.2 of Triticum dicoccoides. Lineage (NCBI taxonomy): Eukaryota > Viridiplantae > Streptophyta > Magnoliopsida > Poales > Poaceae > Triticum > Triticum dicoccoides. The sequence continues at coordinate 212,765,035 of NC_041390.1, read as the reverse complement.
CCCCCAAGGCCTAGTCCGAATTTGACTAGGGGGAGGGGCGGCGCCCCCTCCTTCCTTCTCTTCTCTTTTCCCTTTCCTTCTCTCCTACTCCTACTACATGGAAGGGGGGAATCCTACTCCCGGTGGGAGTAGGACTCCCCAGGGCGCGCCATAGGAGGGCCCGCCCTCCCCCCTCCACCACTCCTTTATCTACGTGGCCAGGGGCATCCCATAGACACACAAGTTGATCATTGATCTTTTATCCATGTGTGGTGCCCCCCCTCCACCATAATCCACCTCGGTCATATCGTAGCGGTGCTTAGGCGAAGCCCTGCGTTGGTAGCTTCATCAACACCGTCATCGCGCCATCATGCTGACGAAGTTCTCCCTTGAAGCTCTACTGGATCGTGAGTTCACGGGACGTCACCGAGCTGAACGTCTGGAGATCGCGGAGGTGCCGTACGTTCGGTACTGAGGATCAGTCGACCGTGAAGACGTACGACTACATCAACCGCGTTGTCATAACGCTTCCGCTTTCGGTCTACGAGGGTACGTGGAGGACACTCTTCCCTATCGTTGCTATGCATCACCATGATCTTGTGTGTGCGTAGGTATTTTTTTGAAATTACTATGTTCCCCAACAGTGGCATCCGAGCCAGCTTTATGCGTTGATGTCATATGCACGAGTAGAACACAAAGGAATTGTGGGCGTGGGTATATACATATTTCTTGACGTCACTAGTTGATTCTTGATTCAGCGGCATTGTTGGATGAAGCGGCCGAGACCGACATTACGCGTACGCTTACGTGAGACTGGTTCTATCGCCGTGCTTCGCACACAGGTGGCTAGTGGGTGTCTGTTTCTCCAACTTTAGTTGAATTAGTTTCAATGAACATGGTTCTTTCTGAAGATCAAAAAGCAATCACTATACTACGTTGTGGTTCTTGATGCGTAGGTAAGAACGGTTCTTGCTCAGCCCGTAGCAGCCACGTAAAACTTGCAACTACAAAGTAGAGGACGTCTAACTAATTTTTGCAGGGCATGTTGTGATGTGATATGGTCAAGACGTTATGAGATATAAATTGTTGTATGAGATGATCATGTTTTGTTGAAGTTACCGGCAACTGGCATAAGCCTTATGGTTGTCTCTTTATTGCATAAGATGCAAGCGCCAAATAATTGCTTTACTTTATTGCTATGCGATAGCAATAGTTGGCGAGACGACCATATGACGACACGTTGATAGAGATCAAGATGATGGAGATCATGGTGTCATGCCGGTGGTGATACAGATCATGACGGTACTTTGACGATGGAGATCAAAGGCGCAAGATGATCATGGCCATATCATGTCACATATTTTTGATTGCATGTGATGTTTATCCTTTATGCATCTTATTTTGCTTAGTTCGGCGGTAGCATTATAAGATGATCTCTCACTAAATTTCAAGATACAAGTGTGAAAGATCGTGGATGTCGCAGAGAGGGGGGGGGGTGAATAGGCGTTTTAAAATAATTACGGTTTAGGCTTGAACAAATGCGGAATAAACCTAGCGGTTAATTTTTCAAGCACAAAACCTAAAACAACTAGGCTCACCTATTGTGATGCCCCAAGACCGGAGCTTCAGATGCCTTCCATGTTTCCGAGTGTTGTCGGGTGATTCGTTCTGGTTCGTTGCATCATGTGCATTGCATCATGTCATCATATCATCATGTCATAAGTCTTCTTGCATCTCAACTAAATAATTTGTGTGGATCTTCGGTCCTTTTAAATCGAGGGAATTCACATGGTGATTCTCTTTATAACATATCCTCCCGATATTAGGGAGCTATATTAAATATCCCATTAACTTGGAATCACCCATCACACAATTGCATTACTCTTCAACTCTTCTTCTATCCGACTTAACCTCATATATATTTTCCTTGTCATCCCTCTCACTTCCTTCTTCTTTCATGTCTTTGCAAACGACCTTATTCCTCCTCCATTAATGTTCATCTTTTCCCTATAAATCTTGCCTTTTTTCCTACACCCTCTCTGTCAGATTTCATCCCATTCGAAGTTGGTTTGGTCAGGTTCAAAAATGATTGAAGTTTGAGAATAATTCAAACTCTAATTATTTTTCTACCTTCTAAAAATGCCAGAGCAATTTATTCAAACCCTACATAAATCCAGGGTTCCAGATATATTTTTATATATCTCATATTCCTAACCAAAACCCCTGGTTTTTCCCCTTTTTGTTGGTTGTTTAATTATATAAACAATAAATTTAAGATAGGGAAGATTTTGGAAAGGAGGGGGAGCCCAGCTGCAGCCTTAGGCCGGCTGGCCCAAGGTCTCCCGCGCCAGCCTACTTGCAGCTAACCCTAGCCTACCACTCGATCCTCAACTCCCTCTCGTCCCCATCCACCGCCGCCCTCGTGCTACACCCCAGCGCCCCATCTCCCTCGGCTCATTTTTCTCCCTCGCCGCCACTCTCACGCACGCATCGCACCAGGGGCCCGATCCCATCTCCCCTGCCCCGCGCTATACCTCCCTCTTCTCCACGTCCGCTGCGCCGCCCAGGGTCTCCTTCGGCGTTAGCCTCCTGCGTCGCTTGTCTGCCTCCCCTTCCTTGCCGGAGCAAGCTCATCGTCCGCCACCAAGCACCCAGCGCCGCCACTCGTCGACCTCCTCTGCTCCAGTCGTGGACAGCCCCTGGCTCGTTCGACCACCACCATTGCGCCCTGCTGCCGCTGCTCTTCTCGCGTGCCGCCTGACCTGCGCTGCTGCAGCTTCGCGCTTGCTACCGTGCCCTGCTGCTGCTTCGTCCGACCGCGGGCGACCTCCGTCGAGCTCGCCCGGCCACCTTCGACCTCGGCATGGCCCTTCCTTCACTAGCATCCGCCTCCTGCCAGCCGTTTTCATGGGTTTGGGGAGCCCCAAGTCATGTTCGTGGCCTCGTTGGCTGTTGATGCTACATTGTTGACCTTCTCCATCGTCTACCGGGGCTCATCAAACCCTGTACCCGGAGCCCAAGTCGGAAGAATCCGTGGACGTGCTTCTCACTTGTGCCAGTTTGGATCATCAAGAACGTTTCGGGATTCGCCGAGTACCATTACGCCCGGAGGCCACGGATCCATGAAGTTCCACTACCGTCGCCGTGTATCCGACAAGTTCGCGAGTACGACTACTTCCCACGACGACCTTGTACCACTACCGTCGCAAGAACCGAGACCGGCAAGTCCGAAGACCCAAGTACCATGACGCCAAGTACCAGGACGACGAGGACCGCCAAGTTCGCCTTCCGCCATCTCCGAAATCGCCAGGTACCACGACGATACGAGAACAACTGCCGTCGACATGCATTTTGCCAAGTACCACTACCGTCGTTCCTCGAAGACTCCGTGGATGTCAAGTTTCTCGTCGTGCCCTTGAACATCTACGGAAACTTGTGAGACTAAGAACCGTGAACGTGTACCGATGACCCTCAAGTTCGTCCACAATTGTTATGTACCACTACCATCGACGCGAACCACTACTTCCACTACGGCATGAGTACAACTACTACCACTACGAACGTGGCGAGAACGTCTACTTCCTCTACTTGCACCGAACCGATACGCTTCGAAGGTATAACCCCAAGACCACCGTCGACCCGTGGGAGCCCGGTTACCGGGATCACCCCACCATCTTTTGCACGCTACCGTCACTTCTTTTTGCACCAGTATCCCCGTGGGCTACCTGATAACCGATATGTTGCCGTGGCATCATTTTCGTATTCGTCGCCGTGGCACCCCTTTCCTTTCCACCACGGTGACAAATGCTTGATAATACTCTTATCAACTTATTCATAAATATTGCATAAAACTTGCTCATGTCATTCGCATCATGATAATAACATTTGAATGTTTAAAAATTGTTGTTGCACCAAATTACTAAATGCATATGGGGATTACCGGAATTGTTGTTTGATGATTCCGGCCCCATTTAATCTTGCCTAGATAGGTAGTTTTCATTTGCTTCACCCTCTTGCCATGTTTAACAACATTTAATCTTGTTGGGTACATAAACGAGATCGAACTAAATAAGTCACATGGTGTTTTCGTCAATATGCAACGGAGTTGCATATTGTGCTCCACTTAATTTGTAGAATTGTTTGTGCATTTTTGCCATGCCATGCTTCATTAAACCGGACATGCATCATACTTGATTGTGCATCATGCCATGTTCATGTCGTGGTTGTTTACTATGTTGTTTGCTTCTTTCCGGTGTTGCTTCTTCGGGTTGGTTCCGATAACGTCGTGCTTGTGAGGAACCATTCATCTACATCCGTTTGTCTTCTTCTTGGACTCGTTCTTCTTCCTTGCGGGATTTCAGGCAAGATGACCATACCCTCGAAATCACTTCTATCTTTGCTTGCTAGTTGCTCGCTCTTTTGCTATGCCTATGCTATGATACCTACCACTTGCTTATCATGCCTCCCATATTGTTGAACCAAGCCCCTAACCCACCTTGTCCTAGCAAACCGTTGATTGGCTATGTTATCACTTTGCTCAGCCCCTCTTATAGCGTTGTTAGTTGCAGGTGAAGATTGAAGGCCGTTCCTTGTTGGAACCTTTATTACTTGTTGGGATATCATTATATTATCTTGTTATCTTAATGCATCTATATACTTGGTAAAGGATGGAAAGCTCGGCCTTATGCCTGGTGTGTTGTTCCACTCTTGCCGCCCTAGTTTCCTTCATATCGGTGTTATGTTCCTGGATTTTGCGTTCCTTACGCGGTTGGGCTATAATGGGAACCCCTTGACAATTCGCCTTAAGTAAAGCTCTTCCAGCAATGCCCAACATTAGTTTTACCATTTGCCACCTAGCCTTTTCTTTTCCCTTGGGAGTCGCGCTCCTGAGGGTCATCATTATTTTACCCCCCCGGGCCAGTGCTCCTCTGAGTGTTGGTCCAACCTGTCAGCTGCCGGTGACCACCAGGGGCAACTCTGGGCTGGCCTACCCGTACCTAAGACAACTGAGTGTGCCCTGAGAAAGAGATATGTGCAGCTCCTATGGGGATTTGTCGGCACATTCGGGCGGTGTTGCTGGTTTAGTTTTACCCTATCGAAATATCTTGTTGTACCGGGATACCGAGTCTGATCAAAATGTCTCGGGAGGAGGTCTATTCCTTCGTTGACCGTGAGAGCTTGTCATGGGCTAAGTTGGGACACCCCTACAGGGATTTGAACTTTCGAAAGCCGTGCCCGCGGTTATGGGCGGATGGAAATTTGTTAATGTCCGGTTGTAGATAACCTGAACTTGACCTTAATTAAAATGAATCAACAGCGTGTGTCACCGTGATGGTCTCTTTCCGGCGGAGTCCGGGAAGTGAACACGGTTGTTGGAGTTATGCTTGACGTAGGTTGTTTAGGATCACTTCTTGATCATACTTTCTCGAACGTGCTTTGCCTTCTCTTCTCGCTCTCATTTGCGTATGTTAGCCACCATATATGCTAGTCGCTTGCTGCAGCTCCACCTCATACCTTTACCTTACCCATAAGCTTAAATAGTCTTGATCGCGAGGGTGCGAGATTGCTGAGTCCCTGTGGCTCACAGATACTTCCAAAACCAGCTTGCAGGTGCCGATGAGTCCGTGCCGATGACGCAACCAAGCTCAGGAGGAGCTCGTTGAATATCTTGTCCTTTGTGTTGTTTCATTCTAGTCGATCAGTAGTGGAGCCCAGTTGGGGTCGATCGGGGACCTTGTCGCATTTGGGATAGTCTTCTTTTATTTTGGTTTCGTAGTTGGACCTTGATTGTATCTGGATGATGTAATGCTTTATTCATGTAATTGTGTGAAGTGGCGATTGTAAGCCAACTATGTATCTCTTTCCCTTATGTATTACATGGGTTGTGTGAAGATTACCTCACTTGCGACATTGCTTTCAATGCGGTTATGCCTCTAAGTCGTGCTTCGACACGTGGGAGATATAGCTGCATCGAGGGCGTTACAAGTTGGTAATCAGAGCCTTCCCCGACCTTAGGAGCCCCATTGCTTGATCGTTTTTAGCAGCCGAGTTGAGTCTAGAAAAATGTTTTGAGTCATTTAGGAATTATATATCGGAGAGTTTAGGAATTCTTTTTACTCCTCAGTCCCTTCATCGCTCTGGTGAGGCATCCTGACGTAGAGTTTTGACTCTTCTCTTCTCAAATTTCACTAAATTTTTTTAGGATCACGCGGGTATCTTGGAATCATTCCAATGGTTTTGTGACGAGAACATTGTCTTGGTGCCTCCTGTCAGGGGTTTTGTGGAAGTGTCCCGGGGAGTTGAGCTCTGAGGTGTTGTCGTCATAATTTTATCATTGCAGTTCTGGAATACCTGAGTTTAGTACGCCGACATCGAAAATCTCTTTTATGCAGTTCGTTGGTAAGATAACCTCGACGCCACCCAGTACTGGGGCGGGAGTTCGGGAGTATCGCCATAACTCGTATAACGGATGCTTTTCGAAGGTTGGGGTAGACGATTTCCGAAGGTTTCTTGGTTATGTGTTGAAGGATGGATACAGCTTGATGTAGGATTTGCAAGTTTTGGGTGAGATATTATGCTTCCCCTGTATCCCCAACACCTGATTGCATAACTGGGAAAGTTTCGGGAGTTTATAAGTGGGAATTCAAGTAGCTCTTAGGATATGTTTCTGACAGATGTATGATATGAAATTGGGGTTCAACGTCTAGTGGTCCGCCTATTCACGGTTGGTTTTACAGTGGTCTCGTTGTGTCTTAAAGAGTCCTTGGCTATGCCGACTCGGGGACACTTCGTATGTCATGTGCACTGCCTTGTACATGATGGTGCTGTATGATCGAGCCCGTGTAGGCCCCACCACGAAAACTTCGGATGAAATCTCAGTCATATGTTTGTTCCGGCTTATTTTGCAAGCCAATCCTTTGTTTTGTTTTGAGTTGTGGTATTCGAGTTGCTTTGAAGTCAAATGTTGATTCCATACCTTTTCTAAGCGGTGTTCTCATGTTCCTATGAGAATACTAATCCTTCTTGATCATCGAGATTGTCTTGTCAATCCTTTTTCACCGGCGTGTTTCTCTTCAAGTGGATCCGATCTTTTCAACATCCGCAAGATCCAATCTCAGCTTTCTCAACGGTGTTGTCTTCATCCATCCCAAGTTGTCTTTGTTTTCCCACCCTCCCACCCTTGTTTCTCCTAGGACTTGGATTTCTTTATCGAGTATCCATCTTATTGATGTGAAGTCTCTCCATTCTTCTCCATCAATGTTCTTACCCGGTGATGCTCATGAAGATTTTAACGAAGTTTCTAGTTCACCATTATTCATTCTCTTTCTTCTCCGGTGGAACCAATTCAAGCTTTCGGTGTTGATCATATTCTTTTCTGTATTTCAATGTTTTCTCATGCCGGTGCAATTCTTAATCGTTCACCTCTCGCTATCCTATTGTTCCGGAGTGCTCAAGATATCTCGAAGATTCGTGTTTCCGCTCTCCTTCCGTTCAAGCTCTTTTGAGGATGCTATATCTTACAAGCTATTTAACTCAACCGGTGCTATATCCTCTTCAAGCAATCGTTCAACGGTGTTTCTTTTGAGTAGGCCCTAACCCACAGGTCTTTTCCCAGGATCTTACCTGACTCTTCCAATTTCTACCGGAGTTATTCTCAAATCCATTTCGAAGCTTGACGTAAGAATGAAGTTTTTCATCAGCCAAATGTTTTCTCCAAGATCTGTCAAATTCTTTTCATCATTGGTTCAACTTGTCTATTCTTCTTCATTCCGGAGTGTCTCAACAATTCATGGTGTTGTTTCTCGTCGTAATTCTCAGATTTTGAAGACCGAAGAAGAATTTTCTCTCAATCTTGCTCCATTCTCTTTAAGATTCGTGGTTCTAGTTCAAGGCCATCCTCTCATAATTGTTTTGATTGTGAGTATTCTTTTCACCTATCCGGAGCATTTCATGAGTTGTTTTCCATTTCTTACTCCGAAGCCCATCATTTTAGAAGATTTATTCATTCTCAGTTTTCAGCCCTCATTCTCCAAAGCTTACCGGTGCATCGCTCAAGTATTCTCTAATCAGTTCATGGTCTCTTCGTTCTCATGTATCTAAATTCCCTCAAGTGTCTTCATTCGTTTTCTAATTCTTCCCGGTGTTTCTTTATATTTTCCTCGTTCATTTCATAATTCTTCCCGGTGTTTCTTTATCTTTTCTTTGTTCTTTTTCAATTCTTACCGGTGGCTCGCTCAAGATTTCTATTCCTTTGTTATTGTATTGATTCAGTCGTTATTTCTATCCTACCGGTGGTTCGGTCAATATTTTCCCAAGTTGGCGCTATATCTATCTTAATCCTTTCTACGAGAATAAGTAGTGTGCCAAATCCATTGAGTGTCATCAATTTAATTGGTGAAGGATAGGCATAACGTAATTCTTATTCTTGCTTCATCCAAGTGATTAATTCTTTATTCCGGAGGCTCATCAAATTCTTGGTTTCACTTGATTCATTTTTCTTTCCCGGAGTCCCAAGCTCTCGCAATTATATCACCACGGAGATTTATCTAAATCTTTACAAGGTTCAAACTTGTGTTCTCAACTACCCTTTCTTTCTGTTTGATAATTCTTTTGTTTAACGGAGTTCTTCATGAAGGTTCTACATGATGTTTCATAAAGGATTTAATTCCTTCTCGAAGTGTTCTTCAAGATTCTTTTCTGAGGAGTTCAAGCATTCTTCATCTTGCAATCCGGAGTGCAATTCGTTCTACCGTATCATTGGAGGTGGTTTTACATCATTCTTGATAATTTTCCTTCGTGTTTCATGATTCACAAGTTATCAAGTATGAGATATTTTAAATCCATCAACCTCTTCGTTGGAGTTATCTTGGGTTATATTTCACTAAAGCTTTTACTAAGGATTGTTGCTATTATGGTGCTTATAAATGACCCAAGTTCTTCTTTATCCTTCCGATGAACAAGTTCCTCGTCTTCTTGTTCTTATCAATCCAATTCTTTTCCCGTGAGTGGCAGGTGGTCACCTCATAATTTGAGTTGTATTCCATAAGACCATATCAATCATATTCTTTTCATTGTTGGTGTTCCAACAACTCCGTTCGACCCTTCCCCTAAAGATGCCTCTTCGAGCTCTTTTGGGGCAGAAGTTGGCATTTTCTTGTCCTTTCTCCTATCTCAATTATCTTTCTTCTATTCTTTTGTTACACAGGCATTGTGATGTTGCTCTCTTCTAACCATCTTCTTGTTTTGTCATGATAGTGTTTTTTTCTTTGCTGATCCATTCAACCGGAGTGTCGTGTCTTCTTTCGAGCTCTGTCATCTTATCAAATTTTGCACCCTTTCTCAACCGGAGTGCTGTCCAAATTATATCATTCTTATTCCTTCTCTATCTCGTTTTAACCGGAGTGTTGTGCCCTCTGCTCAAGTTCTTTTCATCTAATCAAGTTCCTTATCACTTTTCAACCGGAGTGCTGCCCGAATTTGTTCTTCCTTGTTACTCTTCCCTACCGGAGTGCTTTCAATTTTGTTCTTCTTTGTTGCTTTCTTTCTTTCTATTTGTTCAACCTCTCAAGGTTCGTGGTTTCACTCGTTTGTCAAAGAAGCTACTTAGTTTTACCTCTTCTCTTTCTCTTCCGTTTTTCCCTCCGGTGCCATCCTAGATCTCGGGACGAGATCCTCTCGTAGTGGTGGAGTGTTGTGACGCCCCAAGATCGGAGCTTCAGATGCCTTCCATGTTTCCGAGTGCTGTCGGGTGATTCATTCTGGTTCGTTGCATCATGTGCATTGCATCATGTCATCATATCATCATGTCATAAGTCTTCTTGCATCTCAACTAAATAATTTGTGTGGATCTTCGGTCCTTTTAAATTGAGGGAATTCACATGGTGATTCTCTTTATAACATATCCTCCCGACATTAGGGAGCTATATTAAATATCCCATTAACTTGGAATCACCCATCACACAATTGCATTACTCTTCAACTCTTCTTGTATCCGACTTAACCTCATATATATTTTCCTTGTCATCCCCCTCACTTCCTTCTTCTTTCATGTCTTTGCAAACGACCTTATTCCTCCTCCATTAATGTTCATCTTTTCCCTATAAATCTTGCCTTTTTTCCTACACCCTCTCTCTCAAATTTCATCCCATTCGAAGTTGTTTTGGTCAGGTTCAAAAATGATTGAAGTTTCAGAATAATTCAAACTCTAATTATTTTTCTACCTTCTAAAAATGCCAGAGCAATTTATTCAAACCCTACATAAATCCAGGGTTCCAGATATATTTTTATATATCTCATATTCCTAACCAAAACCCCTGGTTTTTCCCCTTTTGTTGGTTGTTTAATTATATAAACAATAAATTTAAGATAGGGAAGATTTTGGAAAGGAGGGGGAGCCCAGCTGCAGCTTCAGGCCGGCCGGCCCAAGGTCTCCCGCGCCAGCCCACTTGCAGCTAACCCTAGCCTACCACTCGATCCTCAACTCCCTCTCGTCCCCATCCACCGCCGCCTCTCCCTTCATCCCTTCCCCCGATCCACTTCTCTCCCTCGTGCTACACCCCAGCGCCCCATCTCCCTCCGCTCGTTTTTCTCCCTCGCCGCCACTCTCACGCACGCATCGCACCAGGGGCCCGATCCCATCTCCCCTGCCCCGCGCTATACCTCCCTCTTCTCCACGTCCGCAGCGTCGCCCAGGGTCTCCTTCGGCGTCGGCCTCCTGCGTCGCCGGTCTGCCTCCCTTTCCTTGCCGGAGCAAGCTCGTCATCCGCCACCAAGCACCCAGCGCCGCCACTCGTCGACCTCCTCTGCTCCAGTCGTGGACAACACCTGCCTCGTTCGACCACCACCATTGCGCCCTGCTGCCGCTGCTCTTCTCGCGTGCCGCCTGACCCGCGCTGCTGCAGCTTCGCGCTTGCTACCGTGCCCTGCTGCTGCTTCGTCCGACCGCGGACGACCTCCGTCGAGCTCGCTCGGCCACCTTCGACCTCGGCGTGGCCCTGCCTTCACTAGCATCCGCCTCCTGCCAGCCGTTTTCATGGGTTCAGGGAGCCCCAAGTCATGTTCGTGGCCTCGTTGGCTGTTGATGCTACGTTGTTGACCTTCTCCATCGTCTACCGGGGCTCGTCAAACCCTGTACCCAGAGCCCAAGTTAGAAGAATCCATGGACGTGCTTCTCACTTGTGCCAGTTTGGATCATCAAGAACGTTTCGGGATTCGCCGAGTACCATTACGCCCGGAGGCCACGGATCCGTGAAGTTCCACTACCGTCGCCGTGTATCCGACAAGTTCGCGAGTACGACTACTTCGCACGACAATCTTGTACCACTACCGTTGCAAGAACCGAGACCGACAAGTCCTAAGACCCAAGTACCATGACGCCAAGTACCAGGACGACGAGGACCACCAAGTTCGCCTTCCGCCGTCTCCGAAATTGCCAAGTACCACGACGATATGAGAACAACTGCCGTCGACATGCATTTTGCCAAGTACCACTACCGTCGTCCCTCGAAGACTCCGTGGACGTCAAGTTTCTCGTCGTGCCCCTGAACATCTACGGAAACTTGTGAGACTAAGAACCGTGAATGTGTACCGATGACCCTCAAGTTCGTCCACGATTGTTATGTACCACTACCATCAACGCGAACCACTACTTCCACTATGGCATGAGTACAACTACTACCACTACGAACGTGGCGAGAACGTCTACTTCCTCTACTTGCACCGAACCAATACGCTTCGAAACGCATGCTTCGAAGGTATAACCCCAAGACCACCGTCGACCCGCGGGAACCCGGTTACCGGGATCACCTCACCATCTTTTGCACGCTACCGTCACTTCTTTTTGCACCGGTATCCCTGTGGGCTACCTGATAACCGATATGTTGCCGTGGCATCATTTTCGTATTCGTCGTTGTGGCACACCTTTCCTTTCCACCACGGTGACAAATGCTTCATAATGCTCTTATCAACTTATTCATAAATATTGCATAAAACTTGCTCATGTCATTCGCATCATGATAATAACATTTAAATGTTTAAAAATTGTTGTTGCACCAAACTACTAAATGCATATGGGGATTTACCGGAATTGTTGTTTGATGATTCCGGCCCCATTTAAACTTGCCTAGATAGGTAGTTTTCATTTGCTTCACCCTCTTGCCATGTTTAACAACATTTAATCTTGTTGGGTACATAAACGAGATCGAACTAAATAAGTCACGTGGTGTTTTCGTCAATATGCAACGGAGTTGCATATTGTGCTCCACTTAATTTGTAGAATTGTTTGTGCATTTTTGCCATGCCATGCTTCATTAAACCGGACATGCATCATACTTGATTGTGCATCATGCCATGTTCATGTCATGGTTGTTTACTATGTTGTTTGCTTCTTTCCGGTGTTGCTTCTTCGGGTTGGTTCCGGTAACGTCGTGCTTGTGAGGAACCATTCATCTACGTCCATTTGTCTTCTTCTTGGACTCGTTCTTCTTCCTTGCGGGATTTCAGGCAAGATGACCATACCCTCGAAATCACTTCTATCTTTGCTTGCTAGTTGCTCGCTCTTTTGCTATCCCTATGCTACGATACCTACCACTTGCTTATCATGCCTCCCATATTGTTGAACCAATACCCTAACCCACCTTGTCCTAGCAAACCGTTGATTGGCTATGTTACCGCTTTGCTCAGCCCCTCTTATAGCGTTGTTAGTTGCAGCTGAAGATTGAAGGCCGTTCCTTGTTGGAACCTTTATTACTTGTTGGGATATCATTATATTATCTTGTTATCTTAATGCATCTATATACTTGGTAAAGGATGGAAGGCTCGGCCTTATGCCTGGTGTTTTGTTCCACTCTTGCCGCCCTAGTTTCCTTCATATCGGTGTTATGTTCCCGGATTTTGCGTTCCTTACGCAGTTGGGCTATAATGGGAATCCCTTGACAGTTCGCCTTAAGTAAAGCTCTTCCAGCAATGCCCAACATTGGTTTTACCATTTGCCACCTAGCCTTTTCTTTTCCCTTGGGAGTCGCGCTCCTGAGGGTCATCATTATTTTACCCCCCGGGCCAGTGCTCCTCTGAGTGTTGGTCCAACCTGTCAGCTGCCGGTGACCACCAGGGGCAACTCTGGGCTGGCCTACCCGTACCTAAGACAATCTGAGTGTGCCCTGAGAAAGAGATATGTGCAGCTCCTATCAGGATTTGTCGGCACATTCGGGCGGTGTTGCTGGTTTAGTTTTACCCTGTCGAAATGTCTTGTTGTACCGGGATACCAAGTCTGATCGGAATGTCTCGGGAGGAGGTCTATTCCTTCGTTGACCATGAGAGCTTGTCATGGGCTAAGTTGGGACACCCCTGCAGGGATTTGAACTTTCGAAAGCCGTGCCCGCGGTTATGGGCGGATGGGAATTTGTTAATGTCCGGTTGTAGATAACCTAAACTTGACCTTAATTAAAATGAATCAATAGCGTGTGTCACCGTGATGGTCTCTTTCCGGCAGAGTCCGGGAAGTGAACACGGTTGTTGGAGTTATGCTTGACGTAGGTTGTTTAGGATCACTTCTTGATCATACTTTCTCGAACGTGCTTTGCCTTCTCTTCTCGCTCTCATTTGCGTATGTTAGCCACCATATATGCTAGTCACTTGCTGCAGCTCCACCTCATACCTTTACCTTACCCATAATCTTAAATAGTCTTGATCGCGAGGGTGCGAGATTGCTGAGTCCCTGTGGCTCACAGATACTTCCAAAACCAGCTTGCAGGTGCCGATGAGTCCGTGCCAATGACGCAACCAAGCTCAGGAGGAGCTCATTGAAGATCTTGTCCTTTGTGTTGTTTCGTTCTAGTCGATCAGTAGTGGAGCCCAGTTGGGGTCGATCGGGGACCTTGTCGCATTTGGGGTAGTCTTCTTTTATTTTGGTTCCGTAGTCGGACCTTGATTGTTTCTGGATGATGTAATGCTTTATTCATGTAATTGTGTGAAGTGGCGATTGTAAGCCAACTATGTATCTCTTTCTCTTATGTATTACATGGGTTGTGTGAAGATTACCTCACTTGCGACATTGCTTTCAATGAGGTTATGCCTCTAAGTCGTGCTTCGACACGTGGGAGATATAGCCGCATCGAGGGCGTTACACCTATGTGCACCAACAACTTATGCTAAGCAAGATAAACAACTATGTGATAGCAAGATATATGACAAGAAACAATATGGCTATCACAAAGTGAAGTGCATAAGTAAAGAGCTCGGGTAAGATATAACCGAGGCACGCAGAGATGACGATGTATCCCGAAGTTCACACCCTTGCAGATGCTAATCTCCATTTGGAGCAGCGTGGAGGCACAATACTGCCCAAGAAGCCGCTATGGCCACCGTAATCTCCTCACGCCCTCGCACAATGCAAGATGCTGTGATTCCACTAAGGGACCCTTGAGGGCGGTCACCGAACCCGTACAAATGGCAACCCTTGGGGGCGGTCACCAAACCCGTACACTTTGGCAACCCTTGGGGGCGGTCACCGGTACCCGTCAAATTGCTCGGGGCGAACTCCACAACCTAATTGGAGATCCCGACGCTAACCTGGAGCTTTACACCATAATGATTGAGCTCCGAACACCACCAACTGTCTAGGGAACCCAAGCACCCAAGAGGAACAGGTTCAAGGGTACCAAGCACCCAAGAGTAATAAGCTTCTCAACTTGTAACTTCCACGTATCACCATGAAGAACTCAAACCGATGCACCAAATGCAATGGCAAGGACACACGAAGTGCCCAAGTCCTTCTCTCTCAAATCCCGCAGAAGCAACTAATGCTAGGAGGAAAATGAGAGGAAGAACAAGAAGGAGAATGCCAAGAACTCCAAGATCTAGATCCAAGGGGTTCCCCTCACATAGAGGAGAAAGTGATTGGTGGAAATGTGGATCTAGATCTCTCTCTTTTCCCTCAAAAACTAGCAAGAATCCATGGAGGGATTGAGAGTTAGCAAGCTCGAAGAAGGTCAACAATGGGGGAAGAACTTGAGCTCAAGAGATAAAGTTCATTGGGGAAGAAGGCCCCATTTTATAGGTGAGGAAAAATCCAACCGTTATGCTCACAGCCTGCACAGAGCGGTTGTTTACAATTATTTTGATTTGATTTGCATAAAGCATGGGACTGGGCATCCCGACGACTAGCCATTTTGTCGTGAGTGAGGAGCGGATTCCACTCCTCTTGAGAATAACCCGCCTAACATGGAAGATACAGACATCCCTAGTTGATACATGGGCTATTCGAGCATACAAAACAGAATGTTTATTTGAAGGTTTAGAGTTTAGCACATACAAATTTACTTGGAACGGCAGGTAGATACCATATATAGGTAGGTATGGTGGACTCATATGGAACAACTTTGGGGTTTATGGGATTGGATGCACAAGCAGTATTCCCGCTTAGTATAGGTGAAGGCTAGAAAAAGATTGGGAAGCGACCAGCTAGAGAGCGATAACAGTCATGAACATGCATTAAAATTAATCAACAGCGAATGCAAGCATGATTAGGATATAATGCACCATGAACATAAATATCGTAGAGGCTATGTTGATTTTGTTTCAACTACATGTGTGAACATGTGCCAAGTCAAGCCACTCGAATCGTTCAAAAGAGGATACCACCCTATCATACCACATTGCAACCATTTTAATACCATGTTGGCACGCAAGGTAAACCATTATAAGCTCCTAGCTAATTAAGCATGGCATAAGCAACTATAATCTCTAATTGTCATTGCAAACACGTTTATTCATAATAGGCTGAATCAGGAACGATGAACTAATCATATTTACAAAAACAAGAGAGGTCCAGTTCATGCCAGCTTCTCCCATCTCAATCAGTCCATCATATATCATCATAATTTCCTTTCACTTGCATGACCGAATGATGTGAATAATAATAACAGTGCACGTGCATTGGACTACGCTAGAATCTGCAAGGATAAAATAAACAGGAGAAGACAAGGCAATATGGACTCTTCGTTAAATCAACAATAATGCATATAGGAGTCATTTCAACAATTTAATTATGGTCTTCTCTATTGACCCCCAAAGAAAAGAAAATAAATAAAACTATTTACACAGGAAAGCTCTCAACAAGCAAAAGAAGAACATGAAATATTTTTGGGTTTTCTTTTCAATTACTACTACAAGCATAGAAATTAAAACTAGCTAAAAGCTACAACTATTTTTTTGGTTTTTCTTAAGGTTTATCAAACACACAAGAAGAAAGCATAAAAAGGAAATAAACTAGCATGGATATTACAATGAAAAATTATGAGCACCGACATCTAGCAATGAGTGCGTGAACATGAATGTAATGTCGGTGAGAAGTGCGTACTCCCCCAAGCTTAGGCTTTTGGCCTAAGTGGGTTTATTTCCACGGATAGCCTGGCGGATATCCGAAGTTGTAGTTGGGGTCGTACTGTGATGCATGAGTCATTGCATCGTGGGCTGCAACTTGGAGGCGAGCTATCTCAGCCCTCCTCTTATACTCTTCCGGTTCCTCTCTGGTTATAAAATATCTCCCTTTTGCCCGAAAGTCAAAGAAAGTAGAAAGCAGGGAGAGCGACATGATAGGTGCGTCGTCTGTCAAAGATTAGTCGGTACTGGAGGAACTGATCGTTCCTCTCAACAAACTGATGACGAACCATAGCCTCGTAATCCAAATAAGTAGGAGGCAACTCAATATCATCCTCACGTATGGTTATACAAAGAAAATTAGCTATACGGGTTGCATAAATTCCACCAAAGAAATCTCCATTAAATCTATTATGATGCAACCTACGTGCAACAATGGCTCCCAAGCTATAAGATTTATCTCCTAACACAGCACTCCTAAGAATACTGAGGTCAAGGACACACATATGACATGCTTCATCTTTACCATTTATGTACCTACCTATGAAGAGAGCAAAATAATGTATAGTAGGAAAATGAAGGCTCCCTATGGTAGACTGTGCTATATCTCTAGATTCCCCCACAGTTATATTAGCAAGAAAATCTCTAAATTCAGATTTGCGAGGTTCACTAGCACTACCCCATTGTGGAAGTTTGCAAGAAGTGGTAAAATCCTCTAAGTCCATAGTATAAGAATTTTCCTAAAGATCAAATAGGACAGTTTGAGAATTGCGTGAAGATGAAAATTCAAACCTCCTCACAAAGGAACTAGTGAGATAGTGGTACCGATGGCACTTTTCTACCTCGAAGCTCACAAGATCAGTGTTATGCAAATATGTGTTAAATTCTTCCTTAATTCATGCTCGATCCATGAAGTCCTCTGAAGGCCATTCACAAGGCCGCACTGGGGCGTCCCTTGGTGGTTCATCATTAGCATCCCGCATTGCAAGCCTGGGTCCTTGTTTCCTTGAAGAACCACCTTGGTACATTTTCCTAAGCATATTTTTTCCTCTGAAAAATTTCTGAAATTTTTAGTAACTTCAAATAAAAGTAAACCAAGCTCAACAAAATAGATAGCAACTACTCCTACAAGTGCCTAGGACCTATATCATGCATTAGAACTACTTGGAACCATATAAATTTGACATGCAAGCAAGAACATGGTCACCTCAGCAGCACAAATTTGCAATGAATAAAGTACAAGAACAAAAACTAATTGGACCAATGGAGGAGTCACATACCAAGGAACAATCCCCCAAAGCAGTTTTGTGAGAGGTGCTATGAGCAAGGAGATCGAAAATCGCAGCAAAATGAGCTAGAACTCATGCTTGAGCTGGATGGTTTTTTTTTGGGAGGAAGAAGAAGTGTGTGGGTGCAGCAATAAGTGGAGGGGAGCCACCATGGGCCCACGAGGCAAGGGGCACACCCAAGGGGGTGGACGCGCCGTGGACCCTATTAAATTGGCAGGGCATTTGGAGAACTTTTATTTTTGGGGTATTTTTATATTGCACGGATAATTCAGATTACATACAAAAATTACAATTTTTGCTTTATTTAATATAAATAGAAGAAAGTAAAAAAGAAGGTACAGATAGTTGTGTTTTCTAAATTCATCCATCTCATGCTCATCAAAAGGAATCCACTAATAAGGTTGATCGGGTCTTGTTAACAAACTCATTTCGAATAACATGGAACCGGAGAATTTTTGAATAACACTAGGTTACCTCAACAGGGATATGCACATCCCCAACAATAAGAATATCATATTTCTTCTTGATATTAGGAAGAGGAAATTCAAAACCTCCAAAAATAATCGATGGAATTTTTCCAATAGACTTTATACTATGAACTTGAGGTTGTTTCCTCGGAAAGTGTACCGTATGCTCATTACCATTAACATGAAAAGTGACATTGCCTTTGTTGCAATTAATAACAGCCCCTACAGTATTCGAAAAAGGTCTTCCAAGAATAATAGACATACTATCGTCCTCGGGAATATCAAGAATAACAAAGTCCGTTAAAACAGTAACGTTTGCAACCACAACAGGCACATCCTCACAAATACTGACAGGTATAGCAATTGATTTATCAGCCATTTGGAAAGATATTTCAGTAGGTGTCAACTTATTCAAATCAAGTCTACGATATAAAGAGAGAGGCATAACACCGGTTCCAAGATCACATAAAGCAGTTTTAACATAGTTTCTTTTAATGGAGCATGCTATAGTTGGTATTCCTGGATCTCCTAGCTTCTTAGGTATTCCACCCTTAAAAGTATAATTAGCAAGCATGGTGGAAATTTCAGCTTCCAGTATCTTTCTTTTATTAGTTAAAATATCTTTCATGTTCTTAGCATAAGGATTCAATTTAAGCATATCAGTCGAATGCATACGCAAAAAGATAGGTCTAATCATTTCAGCAAAGCACTCAAAATCCTCATCATCCTTTTTCTTGGATGGCTTAGGAGGAAAAGGCATGGGTTTCTGAACCCAAGGCTCTCTTTCCTTACTGTGTTTCCTATCAACAAAGTCTCTTTTGTCATATCGTTGATTCTTTGATTGTGGGTTATCAAGATCAACAGCACGTTCAATCTCTACATCATTGTCATTGCTAGGTTGAGCATCAACATGAACATTATCATTAACATTATCACTACTTTCATGTTCATTACCAGATTGTGTTTCAGCATCAGAAATAGAGATATCATTGGGATTCTCAGGTGTGTCAATAACAGGTTCACTAGAAGCATGCAAAGTCCTATCATTTTTCTTTCTCTTCCTTTTAGAAGGACTAGGTGCATCTATATTATTTCTCTGAGAATCTTGCTCAATTCTCTTAGGATGGCCCTCAGGATACAAAGGTTCCTGTGTCATTTTACCACCCCTAGTCATAACTCTAACAACATTATCATTCTTTTTACTATTTAATCCATTGAGAAAATCATTTTGAGCTTTAAGTACTTATTCTACTTGAGTGGTAACCATAGAAGCATGTTTACTAATGAGTTTAAGTTCACCTTTAACTCTAGACATATAGTCACCCAAGTGTTCAATCATATAAGCATTTTGTTTTAATTGTCTACCAAAGTAAGCATTGAAGTCTTCTTGCCTAACCATAAAGCTATCAAACTCATCCAAACATTGGCTAGCAAACTTAGTAGGAGGGATTTTAGCTTTATCATATCTATAAAGAGAATTTACCTTTACTACCTGTGTCGGGTTATCAAGACCATGTGTTTCTTCAATAGGCGATGGATTAAAACCATATATTTCTTCAACAGGCGGTAAATTAAGACCATGTATTTCTTCAATAGGAGGTAAATTTTTAACATCTTCAGCTTTAATACCCTTTTATTTCATAGATTTCTATGCCTCTTGCATATCTTCAGGACTGAGAAATAGAACACCCCTTTTCTTCGGAGTTGGTTTAGGAATAGGCTCAGGAGTTGGCTTAGGAGCTAGCTCAGGAAGTGTCCAATTATTTTCATTTGTCAACATATTATTCAATAGAATTTCAGCTTCATCCAGTGTTCTTTTCCTAAAAACAGAATCAACACAACTATCCAGGTGGTCTCTGGAAGCATCAGTTAGTCCATTATAAAAGATATCAAGTATTTCATTTTTGTTAAGAGGATGATCAGGAAAAGCATTAAGTAATTGGAGAAGCCTCCCCCAAGCTTGTGGGAAACTCTCTTCTTCAATTTGCACAAAATTATATATATCCATTAAGGCAGCTTGTTTCTTATGAGCAGGGAAATATTTAGCAGAGAAGTAATAAATCATATCCTGGGGACTACACACACAACCGGGATCAAGAGAATTAAACCATATCTTAGCATCACCCTTTAATGAGAACGGAAATATTTTAAGGATATAAAATTAGCGAGTTCTCTCATCATTAGTGAACAGGGTGGCTATATCATTTAATTTAGTAAGATGTGCCACAACAGTTTCAGATTCATAGCCATAAAAAGGATTAGATTCAACCAAAGTAATTATATCAGGATCAATAGAGAATTCATATTCCTTATCAGTAACAAAGATAGGTGAAGTAGCATAAGCATGATCATATTTCATTCTAGCATTCAGAGTTTTTTGTTTAAGATTAGCTAATAATTTCTTAAGAGCACTTCTATTGTTGCATGCAAGAAAGTCTCTTTTAGTTTCTTCATCCATAACATAGCCCTCAGGCACAACAGGCAATTCATATTCATTAGGAGAGCCTTCATCATCACTTTCATCAATATTATCAGTTTCAATAATTTCATTCTCTCTAGCCCTAGCAAGTTGTTTATCAAGAAATTCACCAAGTGGCACAGTAGTATCAAGCATAGAAGTAGTTTCATCATAAGTATCATGCATAGCAGAAGTGGCATCATCAATAATATGCGACATATCAGAATTAATAGCAGAAGCAGGTTTAGGTGTCGCAAGCTTACTCAAAACAGAAGGTGAATCAAGTGCAGAGCTAGATGGCAGTTCCTTACCTCCCCTCGTAGTTGAGGGATAAATTTTTGTTTTCGCGTCTTTCAAGCTCTTCATAGTGACCAGCAGATATAAATCCCAAGTGACTCAAAGAATAGAGCTATGCTCCCCTGCAACGGCGCCAGAAAATAGTCTTGATAACCCACAAGTATAGGGGATCACAACAGTTTTCGAGGGTAGAGTATTCAACCCAAATTTATTGATTCGACACAAGGGGAGCCAAAGAATATTCTCAAGTATTAGCAACTCAGTTGTCAATTCAACCACACCTGGAAACTTAATATCTGCAGCAAAGTGTTTAGTAGCAAGGTAATATGATAGTAGTGGTAACGGTAGCAAAAGTAATATTTTTGGTATTTTGTAGTGATGATAACAATGGCAATGGAAAAGTAAATAAGCGAAGAACAATATATGGAAAGCTCGTAGGCAATGGATCAGTGATGGAGAATTATGCCGGATGCGATTCATCATGTAACAATCATAACCTAGGGTGACACAGAACTAGCTCCAATTCATCAATGTAATGTAGGCATGTATTCCGAATATAGTCATACGTACTTATGGAAAAGAACTTGCATGACATCTTTTGTCCTACCCTCCCGTGGCAGCAGGGTCCTAGAGGCAATGGATATTAAGGCCTCCTTTTAATAGAGTACCGGACCAAAGCATTAACACATGATGAATACATGAACTCCTCAAACTATGGTCATCACCAGGAGTGGTCCCGATTATTGTCACTTCGGGGTTGACGAATCATAACACATAGTAGGTGACTATAGACTTGCAAGATAGGATCAAAGAACTCACATATATTCATGAAAACATAATAGGTTCAGATCTGAAATCATGGCACTCGGGCCCTACTGACAAGCATTAAGCATAGAAAAGTCATAGCAACATCAACCTCAGAACATAGTGGATTCTAGGGATTAATCCCTAACAAAACTAACTTGATTACATGATAAATCTCATCCAACCGATCACCGTCCAGCAAGCCTACGATGGAATTACTCACGCACGGCGGTGAGCATCATGAAATTGGTGATGGAGGAAGGTTGATGATGACGACGGCGACGGATTCCCCTCTCCGGAGCCCCGAACGGACTCCAGATCAGCCCTCCCGAGAGATTTTAGGGCTTGGTGGCGGCTCCGTATTGTAAAACGCGATGAATCCTTCTTCCTTATTTTGTTCTCCCCAAACACGAATATATGGAGTTGGAGTTGAGGTCGGTGGAGCTCCAGGGGGCCCACGAGGCAGGGGGCGCGCCCAGGGGGGCAGGCACGCCCCCACCCTCGTGGCTAGGGTGTGGGCCCCCTGGCCTTGATTCTTCGCCAGTATTTTTTATTTTTTCCAAAAATAATCTCCGTGGAGTTTCAGGTCATTCCGAGAACTTTTGTTTCTGCACATAAATAACACCATGGCAATACTGCTGAAAACAGCGCCAGTCCAGGTTAGTTCCATTCAAATCATGCAAGTTAGAGTCCAAAACAAGGGCAAAAGTGTTTGGAAAAGTAGACATGACGGAGACGTATCAGCGGTACTACCGCTCGACCTCACGGTACTACCGCAAGGGGTAGAGGTACTACCTCAAAAGGTAGCGGTACTACTGCTGGCGAGCGGTACTACTGCTTGCGAGCGGTACTAAAAAATTACATCCGTGCCTACCACTGCTGGACTTATGACGAGATTTTGCTCTGGAGCGGAAGTAGCCATGGAAGTAGCCGCGGTAGTACCGCTCCAAGCGGTAGTACCGCTCCCATGGGTGGTAGTACCGCTGCAGCCTTTTTACGGACACCAAAACGGACACAACTTCTGTAAACGGACTCCGAATTCAACGAAACCAAGTTAGTTGGAAAGCTAGTGACAAGGGCTAACATAATCTTGATAGAAATAACAATAAAAAGAAAATTAGAAAAGGCCCATAATAAAATGGTGAGAACCCTTCCTCAAAAAGACCGGTAAAACCTCCAACACCGAAAACGCAATAGAAGAAGCATGAGAACTCCGCTTTCGATGAACTCGAGCTTGTCATCTAGATGACCATAAGCTCTAAGACTCACAAAGAGAACCAAGAAAGATCATGCAAGGATGGAAAGGTTTGAGCTCTCTGCGAACGATACGATTAAGTTACTCATCAAGAGCCTCCCTTGATAGTATGACAATCGATCCTATAACCCGGTCTCACAACTACCACCATGAGACCGGTAAAATAGAAAACCTATCAAGGGTAAACCTTTGCCTTGCACAAAGTCCAATTGAGCTAGATGTAGACGATCTTGACTTCCTCAAGTTGGACCACCTTTCTTAATTGCGTTGGCTTGGTGAAGACGAGTAGATTGCTCCCCCATACTCCACTATGGGCGAGCCACTCTTTGGTACACCTTCACAAGTGATTGTGTTGGCTCGATGAAGGCTAGTTGATTGCTCCCCATACTCCACTATTGGTGAGTCACCACTACAAAAAAATACACTTCCGTGATGATATGTGTTTGTCACAGTAGGTCACGTTTTTTGTCATGCAGGTACATCCATGAAAAATGTATGACAGAATCAAGATAGTCATACATGTGCTGTCGTAGAAGTGTTCCATAACATTACCAAAATTATCATCACGGAAGTGTCCACTTCCATGACGATAAATCGTGCGTCACAGAAGTGCTTTCCTCAAGGGTGACCGACACGTGGCATCCACCGTAACAGAATGCCGTTAAGCTATCGGGTCGGGTTTTTGATCCGATAACCCGTTAACAAGCCCGACCAATGGGGATTTTCCACGTGTAAAATCATCATTGGCTGGAGGAAACACGTGTCGGCTCACCGTTGGGACAGATGTCATCCGCTCATTGGACCGAAGGCGCCTATGATACGGTGACACGTGGCACAGCCCAACAGAGGCCCATTCATGTGAAAAGGCCGGCTCGTTTGACTTAGTCAAAAGGTGTCGGGATCGCCCACGGAAAGCTTGTTAACGTCATGTTCGCATATAGCCCATTTACAGCCCGCTAACCCAGGGCCCGTTATGCCCTTTCCGAATTAGGCCCAGTAGCGTCATCTGGGCCGTCCAATATGATTCAGCCCGTTTTAACTTCCGACCCATGTGTGGCCCATGACTTCTTTCGGCCCATATGAGGACCTTTGTAACTCTTGGCCCATTAACGGCCCGTGGTGAAACTGGCTCGTAATGAACAGTGTATCACTTTATACCCATTAACGGCCCGTTATAACATTGGGCCGTTTCCATCCCAAGTTATCTTTCGGCCTTCTCAGGGCCCATTGATTCTTGGGCTCATTTGCAGCATTCGGTTACATACGACCCGTTACTGTCATTTTCTGCTTGTGGGCCAATTCAGCCCGTCGTTACAGTCGGCCCGTTTGCGGACCGTTAATACGTTGGGCCGTTTTCATGTAAAAAAACCCGTTGGGTTGTTTTCATAGACTTATCAAATACGGCCTATTAACGGCCCGTTATGGTCCATGAATAGTACGGCCCATGATTGGCAAAATGATGATACACCCCTTAGAAGGACCATGGATCCTACGGCCCATATGAGGCCCATGGATAGTACGATCCGTAGAAGGCCCATGGATCGTACGGCCCGTAGAAGGCCCATGGACCCTACGGCCCGTAGAAGGCCCATGGACCCTAAGGCCCGTATAGAAGGCCGATGGATCCTACGGCCGGACGAAGGCCCATGGATCATATGGCGTAGAAGGCCCATGATTATTTTGGCCTAGTTACCAAAAATAGGCTATTGTGGCCACTAGAAAAAAACAGAAAAAGAACTTCAGTGACTACAAGCAAACAACTAAACAAGACAATAAGGAAATAAATAAGCAAGCAATTAACGCTAGCCTATTACCGCTATTACACATATTACATCCACTGGGCATAAAAGTTCGCCACCAATGCAAATATAGGGAACAAAGCAGCACATTACATACACTGGCCGTCAAAATTGGCCACTAGTGCAAATAAACATGGGAGCAAAACAAGAGCATAACTGAAACAACTTCAGAAGAGCTCAAGAAACGTTATCCTGGGTATCCACCATGCTGGCAATAAGCTTAGCAAGCTGATTAGCTTTGTCCTGTTTGGCGCTAAAATCCTCCTACGCTTGGTGTTGCACCAGAAAGTATGCATTTGAATGCTCTAGGGACTTTCGCAGTCCTTCCGCTTCTTGTCGCAGCACAGCTGATCGATGTCTTTCAGCTTGTAGTTGAGACTCAAGAAACCGAACTGATTCAGACAGTGAGTTTGAATAGCTTGTGCAAGCGGTAGTGGCCAGTAACTCGAACACTAAACCAAGACAGGACTTTGGGGTTGTCTCGCTGTCTTCAAGATAGTCTTTCTTAGCTGTTTTATCAGCTTTGTTGGAGACCAACAAGGATGTGTCACTATCCTGAACCTTATCTGCATTACTTCCTTTACCATTGCTTAATAAGGCACTCTTCCCCAATATTCTGTCAGCATTCTAAAAGAAGAAACAAGCAGACACATAACAAGTTTAGACTAGTATATGAAACTCATTTCGGTGAACCTGTTCATTAGTAAGGTGGACAAGATTAAACTACCAAGTCTTCTATTGCCAAGTACTAGTACATAATAAAAGCATCAAACAAACATATATCTATGTCCTATGGTCACTGCATTGTCTTGCCAAATCAAAATAGAGACACAGTTCAAATCATATCAGTTCAAGACAAAGCAGCAGTGAAAGAATACAAAGCGTGGGAAACTACACGGCACAACAAGATTTCAGATGGGTACCACGGGTCTACATGTACAACAACACTATTGGCTCTGTTGTGATGCTAGTAATGTGCATGATATGAAAGTCAACTGTATACACAATTGAAATTGAAATCAATAGAGCTATTGATAAGAGCAAACCTATTAAAGAAACATGCATGAATATACCTGATGTGCCATTGGAGTTTCGATTGGATCCTTCAATTTAAAAATAAATTTGTATGAGTAAATACAGTGATACAAGAGCAAAGCAATCATAGTTAAAAAAGGCGCGCCTAGGCTCTAGGCGTTGGCAAAATGCATTGCGCATAACTAAGCATAATCTGTGCATAACTGCGCATAAGCATGCACTTTGGTCAGTAAAGCGCAAGGCGGTGGCAAAATGCACAATTAACGCCTAGCGCTTTTTTGAACTATGATAGCAATGGAATCTTAAATTAGAATAGTTGTTCTTCATGTTTAGGCACTTGTTCTACATGTACAGAGTACAGTAAGATGCAAGAATATAATACTTAAAAATAGAAAATGAGCTAATAGACCTTACGACATTCTTGGTTCGGGACCAGTACAGAACAAGGCGTTCCCAGTCATCGTCCAGTAAACGTGTCTCAGGAGAACGTAAGGGAATATGATGAGTTTGTTTGCCGGTGAAGTACATTTTCTTCAGGTAATTACGATACTGCCACCAAGCATTCTTGAAGATAGCAGAGGTATTAGCACATGTTACCTCATCCTGAGTTTCCAAATAGGTCCTTCTCTATAGACAAAAATGGGAAAATTTGCTGTATTATAACCATCATGGAGGTAAGATGTATGGGACGAAGCAAAGTAATTGCCATGAATAACATTACTTACACATAACTTCTGGACAAACACCTGCAACTGACATTTTCCTTCATCTTCAGTATAATATTTCCAAGATGGGAAGATACGCAGATATGGTTTAACAACATCAAATGCGATAGATGCTAAAGTACGACTAGCTGGTTGTGCTTCCTCCATAAGAATAGGCGTACTAACTGGTGGAGTTGGGGTTCGCCGTGATAGTACTGGTCCTTTGGGCAGTGGAGCTGCCTTACTAACTGCTCTTGTTTGGGAGCTCTATGGTGGAGATGGTGCTGTGTCAACATGAACTGGGTTACTATCAGCTGGGTTGGGGTTAGATTGGGTGAAGCTGGTTCTCTGTCCATCGCAGTAGGGGTACAATCTGCGAGAGTTTGGGTTATGTGTGGTAGGGCTGGTTCTTGTGCATGTACAACCGGGGTGCTATCTCCACCAAGAGGTAGCACTATTTTATTTGAAGACCGTGTTTTTAGTCCGCTAGATACTGGCATCACCCGCTCCAATTCAAATGGCTGATAAACAGGAAACATAGTTGAATGTACAGACATTGTATGAGAGACAGATGCAATAGATAGTGTGGAAAAAAGAGGGCATGAAATAGTTGACATGTATATTGTTTAACTAAAATGGATAGCATGACATAATTTCACATATATGATGTCTATCTAAACTGGATAGCATAGCATAACATAATTCAAAGATATGATGAATAACTAAATAGGATCGCATGGCATAATTCACCTACATGTTATCTAAGTAATCAGGATCGCATGATTTAATTCACATGTGTGATTTATATGCTAAATAGAGGGCATTCGATATGATGTCTGAACTAAGAACATGGTGTTGAATATTGTGTATATGATGTCTAAACTATGCAATGCAAGACACCGTATGCATGATATGAGCAGTATAACCGTGCCAAGTTAGAGCATACACCTCAGTGGGGGAATAGGACTGGTCATCTGTCTCTGAATCCATCTCTGAAGAGCTATCGGGACCCAACAAGAGATCTGCTTCGACAGTAGCACTGTCTGTTCTGAAGGCCTTGTTTTCACTCCAGATTTTTCCATCTCCCACCCAAATGGCTGATTCACAGGAAGAGTAGTTTAATGTACAAACATTGTCGACAAATGGAAATGTAATGAAGAAAAGGATGGGCAAGATATCATTCAAATATATGATGCCTGGTTAAACAGGATGGCATTGCACATTTCACATATATTATGGCTGGCTAAAAGACATGAGACTGCATAATTCCCATATATGATATAGAAACTAAACAGGTGGCATTACAGAACATGTCTAAACTAAGGAGATGACATATATGATGTCAAAAGTAGGCACTGCAAGGCAACATATGCATGATATGACTAACATCATCATGCCAAGGTAGAGCAAACACCTTGGGGGTAAATAGGAGTGGTCAGCGATGTTTGAATCCGCCTTAGAACAGATATCTTCCTCTGGATTACAATCTAGAGAGGGGTGGGGAGGGTTTGCCATTGAACCCACCATGGAGCGATGTCTGCATGACATTGTATTACCGCACAAAACTCTTCGCTTTTTCTCTACATGTTCAGCATGACTGTGTACAATATCTGACATGCATACGAAAAAAATATGGTGAAATTATGTAAGGAGAGCATGCAGAAATTTAGAGTGATGGTAACAACCAGTGGATTGACGTTTTTCTGTTGAACCAAAATAGCCCTAATGGATCGACATGTATGTATAGTAATAAGTGCTGCAACAAGTGTACAACCTCTTTGCTGTAACCGCGTCGACCTCAGCATCATTGGGTTGGTCGCTGAAGCAGTTGAGGCAGAGGTGGCTGTCGGAGGTGTGGCGGAAGATCTGTAGACGGCGTCCAGGGCACTGCTCTATTGTGATGGTTTGTTCTGTCGTTGGAGCAGCTCCGATGAGCACTGCACAAGACAGACATCGTTAATATCAAGTGGGATTCTAATAGCATCTCCAATAGATGATGTAAAATGGATGTAAAATTAACATCACCAAAAACCACCTGACTACAACAGATGAGGTAAAAACTGTAGACTCTGAACTTAACTGTCGAAACTGAAATTTACTGTGGAATCTGAATGCTACAGTCAAAACTGAACGCAATGGTAGCAGCGAGGCACTTGACATGTAGTTTAGGGAGGGCATGCAGTTCATCTTCAACCTGCACGCCCCTGAGCCGCCAGCCACCATCGGCCGAACCGCCGGCCCCAGCGCCGCCTCGCTGCCCCGAGACAACTCGCCACCGCCGCCCCGGCTAGCCCTCTAGGCCCCCCGCCCCCACCTTGAACCCTAAGATAGATAGTGGGGTAACTCTCCCGCGAGCCCCCGTCCCCGCTACGGGTGGTTCTTCCTTAACTCCGGCGAGCCCCCCAACCCCTGAAAATTGACTGACCCAAAAGTCGATTCAGTCGACTAAAGTGTGGCTTAATCGGAGCAGAGCAGCAGCACGAGCGAGGGGGAGAGCAGCAGCAGCAGCTAGGCGAGCGAGTGATCGAGCGAGAGCCGGAGCAGCAGCAGCAGATCCGGCTGGTATGGATGCCGCCGCCGAAGGGGCCTCGCACTGGGAGAGAGCTGCCATGGAGATGTCGCCCGCGGCGCCGGCTTCAAGGTAGTTGCTC
Source organism: Triticum dicoccoides (assembly GCF_002162155.2). NCBI lineage: Eukaryota > Viridiplantae > Streptophyta > Magnoliopsida > Poales > Poaceae > Triticum > Triticum dicoccoides. The sequence continues at coordinate 212,735,920 of NC_041390.1, read as the reverse complement.
CATGGGGGTGTGGGATGGAGCACCGTCGGCGCCGGGAGGTCGAGTTAAGGAGAAGGTGCAATTCGATGAGTGTACAAACTCTATGGTGGCGCCGAGGAGGCCTCGACTTCGTCCGAGGAGTCGGTGAGGATGTTGCGGTTCCGGTGGAGCGGGTTAACACGTCGCTGTGGGGATGGAGCAGCCGCGATAGACGAGGTGATCGTCAGAGCAGCTCCTTGGAGGTGGAGGATGGGGCGGCTGAACCGGCGGGACGGCGAGATGGACGATGGATCCTCATCCAGGGAGGTGGACGAGGGACGTCGAGCTATTGCGGTGGACGATGTCGTCGGGGAAGAGGCTCCGGCTGGGTAGCAGTGATGTGGCGGACGGAGGAGGGTGGGGTTTCGCGGCTGGAGCGGAGAGGTTATGGCGGCCTGGGATTTCGAATGGCGAAAAGGGGGTGATGGGAGGGGGTGAAGCATGATATAGGGACGCGCTTGTCCAAAATGTAGTGTGTGTTACAAGAGTACCCCCCACCGATTTGAACTAGCGGCCCTTTCGGCTCAGGGTTAGAAGGGGGATTCCTCATGTCGGGATTTGGCAGCTGGAGGGAGTTTTTGCGCGCGTTGTAATTTCAGGATAGCAAGGTGCGGGTTGTGAAGGTGCCAGTTTTGGGAGCACGATATCTGAATTTTCAGGATATAACAAGACGCGGGTTGAATTTTAGGGACAAGCCTAACGTGTAGTAATATTGTACTTGTATGTACCAAATCAATTTGCACTTCCCTCAACCAAAAAGAAAGCGAAAACAATAAAACTATTCACACCACCCAAAGAGAGAGTCTTGCCCCGTTTTACTATACAAATGCTATTCAAAGCTACTCCCTCCTTCCATCTATATAGGGCCTAATGCGTTTTTTGATGCTAACTTTGACCAAATATTAGAGCAATGATATATGACATGCAACTTACACAAAGCACACCATTAAATTCGTTTGTGAAAGGTTCTTTCAATGATATAATTTTCACATTGTGCATGTCATGTACTATTAATCTTGTCAATAGTCAAAGGCGGTCTTAAAAATCTCATTACGCCCTATATAGATGGAAGGAGGGAGTATGAATCCATGTTATGTCCGATTAAATTTTTTTGCTTGCTATATAATGCATGTAACCTACTCATACCAACATTTTAGTGCATTCCAAATGTCTATACTACCGCTGCAATTCGAACTAAATTTGAATTCGTTTCTCCATTTCAATAAGAATCTACAATCATGATTGTTGCCAACTTCAACCATCATAGTTTCCTTGCTATCCACCAGATATAAATCCGACGGCCTATAATGCAGGATGGCAGGCACACCATCATCAACAACTCCGTTTTTTATAAGAGTGGAGATAAAATATATTAAATGTAGTACAGCATGTTCATAACCACACCATGTGTATCACTGTTATATATATTCACACATGCGTCGGTTTGAAACACTATGATAAATTCATCAAATATCCGAATTCGCTTTTTATAATGAAGTATATATGATCTCTATTCGTCTTTTACACCCACACAACCCTCTTATCTTTGTAGCTAGCGCTAACTTTCTCTTGTGCATGCACACGCCCACATCCCTCTCACCCTCCCTCAGCATTCTCTAGCTCCATCGCGCAAATTCGTCTTTTCACTTTAGGTCGTTCACCCACGGTGTGTGTAGGCCCCCTAGCTCCTTCTTTACGGCACACATTGATCGATATGACTCACTAGCCAGGTGTGCCTAGCACAAACACAAGCTTCCCCTCTTCTCTTGTCACCGTCCATGCCTCACTCCCACCACTCTTTTCAAGGTTCTCGTACTCGCACACTCCTCCCCCCTCGATATAGTATGCCTCTCATACCACCTCCTACATGCATCCCTCTCTCTCTATCCTTCTCCTTGTGCCTCATTTTCTTCTAACACACACATGCATGTATACCGATCGATCTCCCAACATATACCTAGATCGACTTTAACTACCCCCCCATCGATCAACGTACCTCACAAGTTATGTCTCTCCTTTCTCTAACAAAGGGCGATTGATCTTCCTATGTAGTTATGTCTGCTTACCACAACCGCATCGTCCCCCCTCATCATTCGTGCATGCCTCCTGACCCGTCTCTCACACGCACGTGCACAGACAACAAGCAACCATCTCCTCTCTTATTGATATTGTGGGCCTGCCCTCCGTTTGTCTAGCAAGCCTATCCCACCATTTGTTAGAAGCAACTCCACTACCACCCCCTCCAACACTCTAGCTCTGTCTCTCTCCCAACCTTATTCCTCTCCTGCACATATGCATGGATGCCGATCGATCTCCCTTAATACATGAGGCAGATCGATCTCCTTAATACATGAGGTAGGCCTCTCTCCTCCTCCACACATATACCAGCCATTGTACCTCTATAGTTAATTGGGCCTCCCTCTTCCCCCACCACACACCGATAGTCGAGCGCTGCAGGTAGGTATCCATGCCACAGAGACAAACTGCACATGTCCCATATCACGTTCTAGTAGGCCAGCCACTCTATATCTTTGACGTGGGAACACACAAATTCGATGGCACTCTTTATCGATCGCGCGCGCACACACACACATCATCCCTCTCTTCAATTCTATGCACACCTCAAGATGCATTTGTATGAGTAGTTTATCTTGTGAGAGAAAAGGTTGAACGAGGGAAGGCCTTATTTGCGAACGTGGAGAGACATGTGGGTATATTTTTGCAAAATTGCCATAGTTTCTTTCCTATCCGTTAGATATAAATCTGACGGCCTATATTGCAGGATGGCACGCACACCATCATCACCAACTCTGTTTTCTACTCCCTCCGTCCGAAAATACTTGTCATCAAAATGGATAAAAAGAGATGTATCTAAAACTAAAATACGTCTAGATACATTTCCTTTTATCCATTTGGATGACAAGTATTTCCGGACGGAGGGAGTATTTGTCTTTTTAGAGATTTCAACAAGTGACTATGACCGGACCTTACCAACATACTCAAAAAAGTAGTCCATAATTTTGATGTTACCCTCTTTTCTTGGCGGTGCAGTGCCATCTGGATACCTCATAAATATATAAAGTGCTACATGATACTAATATATGATACATGGCGCAAGAGTACTAAGTATTATTAATACAGTTTTGCTAGAACTCATATAGATGAGATATAATTTGGTCTCATTCATCTTTTATAGCCATTGGATGTGATGCTATACAAGATGCGTGTGTGCTGACATGGGTTGTATTTGTTCTTGTGCAACGAACTGACCACTGCATGTAATGTTTGATAGTCTCAAGTCATTAAAAGCATACAAGCCCCACATCTCTTCTTGGTTGCTTCCTCTATTTATGTCAAAAAATAAGAAACAACTCGAGAGTTAATGCACCACGCCTATGTGTTTACTATTTGGTTTTCGTAAGATGATTTAATACTCACCTAGACGGAGGGAGTATTCGATTTGACAGCGGGCGGCGCAGTTCCCGATACGGCTTTAATGCAGACAAGGGAGAGAGTAGCGGTTCCCGATATGTTGAACGGCCAATGCATCCACCTTCAATTAATGCATGAGGGAAGTAATGGGAGGAGGTCCGGGAAAAGAGGCTGCACGATGTGAATGCAACGCAGTTTGCCCTCATTGCCCTCATATAAAGGCGCCCCTCCATTCCAATGCATCTACCACATCGTACGCACTTAAGCATTTGCCTAAGAACCTACACTAAGCGCAAAAGAGCTCACTCCAGACCCATGGCGGCGATGCTCGTGAGCGGCCAGCGGCTGCGCCAGATGGTCCACGACGCTGGCCTGTGGCATGGCGTCGAGGATCATCTCCAGGCAATGTTGGAGACCGGCTGGTGGATGGTCGCCTTCGAAGCCAACTACGACTCTCATTTGGACCAGATGATCGTTGCCACCAACAACAAGTTCACCGTCCTCAAGAATCTCGCGGATGACATCGACGTACTCCTCCAGCCCGCGTGCCCGGGCTCCTCATTGCCTACCACCCTAATCGGCCTCCATGGCCGGAACCTCTTTCAAGCACTGGTGGCCCTGCGACTGCCCGCCGACGCCATGAAGAATGTCCACCTGGAGGTCGCGCTCGCCGCGAGGCGCCTCGCCCTGCAAGAATTCGTCGACCTACACATCCACATGTACGAGGAAATCATGTACATAGGTATCTACAAGGCCAGTGAGGATGCTACGATGTTGGCCTTCCTCAACCGGCTGGAAGCCTTGGATGCCTTTGCTGAGAAGAACCTCGGCCTCGCCACAAAAGCCGCCGCTCCTTAGCCGCCGGTCGATGGCCCGACGCACTAAGTTGAGGAGGAGGAGGTCGTACGTTCATGGATCCATCTTTCTTCTTGCCTTTTGTAACCACCACTGCAATCGCATCATCATGGCCTTAATTCTTATTGTGTTGTTGCATTCTCGTTCCAGTCAATACTGACATGTGCGATCCCTTTGCTTAATTATATGCATCACTGTAACTAGTACTCCATCTGTCAATTTATAAGTTGTGCTTACCTTTTCCATCAACTTCGTGCAACGCGCGGGCATCTTGCTAGAAACACTAGAATATGTCTATATAATTCGTATGTGATAGTCCATTTGAAATCTCAAAAAAAGACAAATATTTAGGTACGGAGGGAGTAATATATTAGGAGTATATAAAAACAATAGTGACTTCTTTCAAGTTTTTGAACAAATACTACTATTCTACTACTTTGGATCCGTCGCAACGCATGGGCACATTGCTGGTAAAAGGAAAAGGCCTGCCACGTTCGCGTTGCACCCCCACACACCCAGGAATCGTGAGTAGAACACGGCCCGTCCGGCACGACACATAGCTTAGGGAAGGCGTGTTGCCTAGCATTTTCACTTTCATGTGGTACCGCCGTTGAGCAAACCGATACCCCGCCCGCTGCCGGGTTGGAAAACAAAAACAAGGGGAAGATCTAGCTGTAGCACGGAAGCCAAGAAATTTGGTGTCAGACGGGGCTCGTTGATAGAGTAGGAGCATTCCGTACTAGTACTACTCCTACTAGTACCAAGTTTGTACTCCTAATACTATATTACTAGTACTACCACTATACAACTAGTAGGTACGTGCACGGCACAACATCATAGGAACAAAAAAACGGGAAGATCTTGTTTTAGGTGAGTTATCTTTTTTTTTTCAATCAACTTAGTATGAATAATATGATGTGGGGGGCACCCATGAAGCTTATGTGGCTTGGTTGCATGGCTATGGAAGGTTAGAGAAAAATAAAGAGATAATGTGTTTAGAGTGCACTCCACTAAATAGATATATATACTTTGGATCCATTGCAACGGACCGGCACATCTATATCTATACCCCCTATATAGTGTGTGAAAAACTTTGAAAGTTGGTCGTTGGATGAAGCCAATCCGACGGTACAAAGATGGCAAATCCGAGCACTACTGGCCGTTGGATATCATCCACCAGATTCTGCCACATGTATAATCTAGAAGACTCCATGGTTGAACTTAATTCATGACTAAGGGCCTCTTTGATTCATAGGATTGCAGAAACACAGGAATAGGAAAAAAGTGGGATTGGAATCGCATGTTCATTGGATCCCTATAGGATTTGAGTTTGTTTGATTGTGTCACATGAAAAACAAAGGATTTCTTTGAAGAGGTTGGAGTGCATGTTTGAATTCCTGTGAAACGTAGTACAAATGAATCCTTAGGAAAATATTCTACATGATTCAATCCTACGAATCAAACGACCAACGTAGGAAAAATTCCTAAGGATTCTAATCTTTCAAAGATCCTATGAAAATCCTTTGAATCAAATAGACCCTAACTTTTCCACAACTAAGCTTAGGCAAAGTTATTAGTTCTTCAAAACAAGAGAAACAAGTTGGCAAGCCTAAGGGAATCTTGCCACATTTTTTGTGTGTATGTCATGTGGGGCTTTAGTGTGGCTTGCCTAAGGTGTGGCTTGAATCAAACACTCACCTAAGTTAATCAAACTTGCCTAACCTTACATTCCACCATATTTTGCCACATGTTAGAATCCAGAAAGCTCCACATGTAGAAGCATAATGCACAAACCACCAGAATCTCATGCGTGCAATGCACGTGTACCTTACTAGTACTAGTAGTTAGTAGTAGTAAGAAACAAATTCCAGTTTTGGCACGAGCTCGTACTGCGGGAGCACCACAAGGCCTGCCGCAGGATTTACATTTCCCTCTCGGGGCCCACAGGACCGACCTTCAGTGGCTTAGTGCCCGGCCTATGAGTCGATGACATGCGGACCTTAAATGCGGCTAGCCCACATGTCATTCTCATGGTGGTGGCGTGGTTCGCAACTCACTCGTTCGAGATGAACCGGCCGGTAGTGGCGTGGCCGTGGCGAGGGTGCCACAGCTGGGCATCGGGGCGTTATGAGGCGTAGATGGCCACACCGGGGGGTAGTACCTGTAGTACTCCGTCCGGTCCTTTTTACTCTGCATATTAGGTTTGTCCGAAGTCAATCTCATCCAACTTTGACCAAGTTTATATGAAAAATTATAGACATTCACATAACAACACCAATATCATTATATTCATCTTGGAATATATTTTCATATTATATTTATTAGATATTATAGATGCTAACAATTTCTAATATAAATTTGGTCAAACTTAGCTAAGTTTGACTTTCAGCAAATCCAATGTGCAGAGTAAAAAGGACCGGAGGGAGTACATAAGTACTCCAACTGAGGATTGATGCCCGGGACAAAATGTGTCACAGCCGCTGGATGAAAATTCGATGGTGCGGGAGTACGGATCGGAGCATAGCAGTGGAGCAGACAAACTGCGTCCAATCGGGTGTGTCTGTGGTAGAAAGTTGATGGTCGCCGCAGTTCAGCTGGCCCGCATGTCATGCACACAAAGGCAGAGGAGCGGTGGGGCCGAGAGGGATGAGGGGCACGTCGGGGGGATGAGGATCCCCTTACGCTAACAATCCTACCATTCAGTCACTGACATGTGGGACCCATAAGCGTGGGTCCCACCTATCAGCGAACGAAAGGAAGGGCAAGGCAGTGATAGCCACGTCAGAGGATCCATGTCCACGTCGGGGGACGTCGTGCCGTGGGTTGGAGCGGCGTCGTGGGAATCGCGTGTGGGTGTGGCAGTGGTAGAAACAAGAAACGTGATGGTCACCGTGGTTCAACTTCCATGGACAAGATGTCATGTCTGCTGACACATGTATATCAAAACTAGAGTGTTTATATTTCAAGCACCTGAACAAGTATTATTCTACTACTTTGGATCCATTGCAACGCACGGGCTAGCACATTGGTAGTAGTAGTGTCCATCTCTATCTCTAGAGGCCTTCCCTCATTCATCATTTTCTCTCACAAGATAAACTACTCATACAAATGCATCTTGATGTTCCGTGGAACACACGAGGATGTTTCCTTGGGGGTCTCTCCAGCGCGGCGTGGCCGTAGTTGCAAGTTGACGCACCTTGAGATGCCGACATTGAGGGGCACTCGGATTTCCTCCGATGAGCAGGTAAGATGAGTTTGATCACGTAGTAAATGCATTCTAAAGACTACTTCCGTGTCCATTTCCTAATTCTCCCCCTGCCCACTGTTTCACAGGTTAGGCTCGGTGCGAGTGGAGATTGTCTTGCATATGTACAGGAGGGTACCAACATCAATTTGCACAACATTTACAATGGTGACACTGTTCCCGTAGAACCTTTGTCCAACATTGGGATCAGCCATGCAATGGGCCACCACATGAATTGGTACGATGGAACCACGGTGAGATTGAATAAGATAGCACGAACCTTGCACATGGCGGTCAAAGGCGGACCATGCTGTCTGTGGCCGATTTGTTGCCGTACGAGTAGGAAGACGTTGTGCTCGTTTCTAACCGCATCTTCGCGGTGACAAACCAGGGGACTTATTTTGTATGGGACACATCCTACGATATACTCCCTCTCTCCCAGTTTATTTGTTTTGAATCTTTTCGTTTTCTAAGTTTCAAATTCAAATTTAGAGCTCCCCGTCACATGTTGAGATTACAATGTCCATTAAATCGTTGCATGCATGTATAGTAAAGAAACAAATCTCGAGTTTGGCACGAGTTTGTGCTGCGGGAGCACCACAAGCCCTGGCGCAGGAGTTACATTTCCCTCGCAGGGCCGTCGGGACTGAGCTTTAGCGCCTTACTACACCTACCTTTGAGTCAATAACATGTGGACCCAATAGGTGACTGGTCCACATGTAATGCTCCCGTAGGAAGAGGGGCAGTGGGGCCAAGAGGGGTGAGCCGCAGGTCAGGGGACGTGTGGTTTCATGGGTTCGAGCGGCGTCGTGGGAATTGCGGGTGGCTGTGGTAGAAACTTGATGCTCGCCGCATTTTAGGTGGCCCACATGTCATGCACACAAGCTGTCATGTCTACGGACACATGCACTGCATACCGATCACTAGAAGGAGTAGCAGAGAAAGCTATATATGCGGATAAATAGTTCCTTATAGTCAAGCGGATCCACGCTACTACTCTGTTCCAAAGACATGCACACCATCGAAATAGTCCATCTATATCAATATACACCAAGAGGGAATAATTTTTTTTACAAGAGAGGAAATAGTTCATCCATCCATAATGCCCTCCTGTTGGTGTAGCCTTTTCTTCTTCTTCTTCTTCTTCATCATCTTCTTCTTCCTGTTCTCATTCTCTGTGGGAGACGGCTTCGCAACAAGCTCTTTTGACCTTGCAACTATCTCGAAACTCACACGGGCATCGAGGGCAGCATATTTTATCCGCTCGTAAGTCAAGGGATAATTCTCTCATCCATACGACCTTAATGCCACCGTCTCATCACCCTTCTGAAGATTTGTACCGAGCACAAAATTTGCTACGTCGAATAGGGATCGTGTCTGTTTATCACAAGCTTCTACAGGAATTTTGATTCTGGTTTGTAGGTTAGCGATGCTTTTCAAGTCAAGGTTGTACGGCTTCAGCTTCTGTTTGTCCCCTTCGATGGCTACCCCACAGAAGTATACGTCCTCCCGAGACAAGAAATCATGAAGCTCACGTGGTATGGAGGGTGAGTGTATGATGTGGTACACTGAAACATCATCTTCGTGGCACAGCTGAAGGATGGCGGCGCACTGGATCTTCCCAGGGGCACGCTCCGTGTACTCTATGTCGAGATCGATGACCCTCGTCTCTACCTTTTCGAGGGAGTTGGATACATTGTTGATCCACTGCCGAACAACCCTTGGGTGGTTGGTGACGGTGGCAACTATGCACATCGAGCTTTCAACGAGGACATGTTGGACGCTAAAAACCTGCATCTCGATCTCTTCCGCCATTTGGAACCGCTGGAACGGAGGGCTATGGTTTGGAGAATTAGGATTAGATGGCTAGTCTAATTGAAGTAGTAGATGCTTATTTAAAGAGGTTAAAACAATGTGAGGGCAGTGGGGTTTGGATGCAAATGAAGACGAAGGGGAGGTGAAGAAGCCGAGGAGAATCGGTTCCCGATGGAGAAGTAAATGGGAGAAGTGGCGTGCAGGCAGTTGATTAGACGGCTAGGTAGACTAAACGAAAGGGCTATGCGGGTAGACTGATGAGTCATACCTGTTCGTGTACGTGCCCATCCCTCCTGATAGGTGGGACCTATGCATGCAAACAGATAAAAAAATGTCCTGGATACAGAACATGGATAACACTGTATATTTAGTGTAGAATCTTTTTAGTACTTTGAATTTTGGCCACCACTTCTGCTGTTTAGTAACTTTTCTGAATTTTGGCCACTACTACAGTAAGTTCAAGTGAGTAACTATAGTAACTTCAAGTGAGTAACTCCATTTCTAATTTTTTTACATAAAACTAACCATGATATTTGTTCCTCTGTTCTGGTCATAATTATAATCTGATTACTGAACCCTTAATCATTCTCATAATGTTTACATGATGCACAATTATACTGTGGTCAAAACTACTCCATACACACACTGTCGAAACTGACAAGATGGTGGTGGGGGTGGGAATAAATGTTCAGTATTGGTGCATTTTCTGTGCTTACAAAATTCAGATTGAATTTCACTACCAAAAGAAAAAGAAGTGGAGATTAAATGTTGCTTTCCACTTACTTCACCTGTGTGTAACTCTTTTGGTGCATTTTCTGCAGAACCTATGTGTAGCTGCAGCATACAGGCCAGTTCATCAACTACTCGAAGAAGAAAAGAAGGTGGCATTTCCTTACCTTTAGCATACATGCCAGTTCACTTAATGTCCTCTGGTGCTATATTTCTGAGAACATCCAAGTTTTTACTTATCACTTTGCTAGCATTCATAAGTCTATTGAAGCGTTCATGTCTCTGTGAATCTTGCTGTCTACTCCAAGTAGATGGTGTGTAGCTTGGCAAAGGATATTAGTACTTGGTGCATTCTGAGTTTAAAACCACTCTAGATTTACAAGTGTTTACTGAAGATGACAAGTGTTTATTCAGTTCTAAATTTGAAGTGACTAGTAGATGAACAATATTCATCTTTTTCTGTATATGAAGAAGAATAAATCTAGCTAATTCAAATAATTCCAATTTTAGGGACATGTTTTTATCAACTCTTAGTTAAGGGGCTGTGGCAGTTTTTAGTTTTCAGTTTTGTGCTGCTTGAATTGATTCTACAGGAATATTTAGGGAAGAGTCGTGGCTATGCTTAGCTCTCTGTAAAATGAATGACTGAAATTGGACAATTGGAAACTTTAGGTATGTTTGCAATTGGACAAATGGTGTATAAATCCAAATAAAGCAAATAAATTCAAATGATTCAAATAAATCCAAATAAATCCAAATAAACATGGTTGATCTTCATTTTGCATAAACCTGGTTGAGTATTACAGAGTAATTGACAACAAATTAACCTAGTTGGAATTCGTACAGCAATAGTAATAGTTAACTAAACTTCTTTTGCATGCATTTATCACTCCAGAAAACTTCCAGTAACAAGTGAGCAACCTCTGCATTTTCTCAGTGAACTTTTGAGTGCATTTATCACTTGTTGGAGTATGCTATAGCTTCTGCAAATCACAAACTCCTTTAGTTTACATCTCAGTTTTAGCAAACACCACAGTTTTAGTAAAGGAGTCATAACTGAATTACAGGCACTGTAGTTTCTCTACAGTATAGGAACACTGAACATTTTCAGTTAACTATAGCAAGAAAAACTTCCAAAAACTAGCAGACTCCAAGAATGCTAAGAGTATTACTCATTGAATTTGATGGCATCAAACTAAATTTTCACTATAATCTGTTCATCATTTAGCAGTAGTGTACAACCTTTGTCTTGGATTATATCTCTAGCTTTGTATCCCCTGACTGAATTTTCTCTGCCTGTACTAAGAACAACAAATTCAGACTCACAGCAAAAAATTGAACAACAGTAGTAGCAGAGGCGGGCGGGGCAGACTCACCATCACAAGCGGGAGTGGTAGCATAGGCGAGGTAGGGGAAAAGGCAATAGCAGCATCAGAGGTCCACGGCGCCGACGTCGTCCACCAGTAGCAGCATGAGAGGCGGGAGTGGCCGGAATTGTCCACGGAGCCGGCGGCCAAAGCGGACGAAATCAGAGGCGCGGGTGGGCGGCGAAGGTGGGCGAACATGGGCGGCAACCTTCAACAGGGATAGTGGCGTAGCTCGAGGAGGGCGCCGGCGCAGGTCGCCTTCACGGCAGGCGGTGCAGGTGGTAAGCCGCGACACAGGTGCAAGCGGGCGGCGGCGCTATTGTTGGTCGCGGGCTGGGCCACGGTTCTGTTGTTGGTCGCGGCACAGATCCAGGTGGGCGGCGGCGCAGGTGGGTAGCCGGCGATGGCTGCAAGGCGCGGGTGACGGGGGAGGAGGAAGGAAGGAGATGGACTTCTTTGTGATGTGTTTAATACTCTGTGGGTTTTTTGCAAAAAAAATCAAATACATTGCCCTGTGGACAACTTTTCCCAGACGGAGGGAGTACTAGTTAAATCCGAGCTATGGGTGTGAAGCACTGATATGCTGGTACATTTGATTGTGACCTATTCTAATTTTGTACCTGAACTTTTTTTAGAAAGGGTTGTACGTCAACTTAATGTGCTAGTAGAACTTATTGCGTTGTCTGTCTGTTTTCTTTGCACAACATTCAGGATATTTCCCCGTCATTGATAAAGACGATGAACCATTATGTACGACTTTGTTGGTTTCAACATAGCCCTTCCCGTAGCGATCCACTGCTTCCATCCTGATTGTGCCGCCTGCGTGAAATTTTTGTATGCAAATTCAGTGTGCTATGATGTTCTATATGATTGTGTCAACTATATAAGTTTTTACTGAGCATCAGAAATGCATACGGCTGAAATATGTATTTACGAGCATCGACCAATGGGTCTCTCTCTCTATCTCTCTCTCTCTCACACACACGCACACACACACGCGCAGACACACAAGTGGGACCCGTTGAATTATTTATTTGCTCGTGACAGCTTTTAATTAGGTTCCACTGTAATCTAACTTTTTTCTTAAGCTATTAATTGAGCTCAGTGACTTCCAAAAGTTGTACAGAATCCTTGTTTGGGCCTTTCTGGCGTCGCTGAATGTGGGCTGCGTAACCATGTTAGGTTGTACTGTACTACACAGGCCTTTTTTTCAACATCAGTAATGCAACTGGGCCGACAGTTGTACACAATATCCAGGTCAACTTGTTATTCTCCGCCCCGCTGGGCTGCAAACTTTCCTAGGAGGTATGCATTAGGCTTAACAAGAAAATGGACTTTAAGAAATAATAAATGGGATGCAATTATAATAACTAGACAATTACTATGCACCAAACACGTAATTAGTTTGAAAAATATATTATTTTTGGAATTTGAAAATTTTAATTTCATTACTTGTTGCGTGCGCAATATTTCGTTGGATTTTAACGTAATACAACTTTATTTTGAAATTATATTTGACCTCACTAGAAATTTCGGATAAAAATATTTCAGATCCCATCAAAATGTGGGATTTTTTTTCGAATTCTATTTTGAGCGGTTGTTTGAAATTATTAATCATTGTCCTAGCTAGAAGTTGGGCTGTACTTTTAACAAACTATAAATGGGCTGTAGTAAATTCCATTAGAATTAAAAAATGGGTTGTACATTCTTACAAATCACATATGGGCTATATGTTCTCTGCCAAATCCGAGCTGTGGGCCTATTAGTTGACGCGTACCAAGGGCTTTGTCAACTTAGTCAATATAAACGATTCTAGCTGCAGTGATCGTACGATGTCCATCCAATGGCCGTAGTGCTTCTTCAACCTCTGGTCTTCTTGCTCCAGCCGCCCAAAGCAGCGCCGGTCGTGTCGCGTGCTCCTGCCTCCCGTGGCCGGCTGTGATGCCGTGAAGGTCTCACCGCCCCGTACTACTCCCACCGCTGGCCAGGCCATCCCTCTACTCACCCACACCCCCTGTTATTCTGCGGTGACGACAGCCTCACACCGCAGCCGAACCAGTGAACCCTCATACTCCTCTCCGCGCGGGCTTCCACTACTGCGTCTTCCCCGGCTCCGCGTCGTCCCCTTCCTAGGCCTCGTCATCGTCCAGACCACCGCCCTGGTGCTCTCGGTGCAGCGTGGTCAACATGGTCAACGACCGACTTCCATCGGAAGAGTACTGTACATGGAGAGGCTGACAGCTGGGTCCAGGCGGCCGCAAGGAAGTGCCTCCTTATTACGCGCAAAATAATTATTCCTCCACCTAACAGCAGGGACCCACCGGACGGGCCACCTTATTTTGTGAAAAAAACGTTCCCCCCTGACTGCTGGGACCCACCGGACGGGCCAGCGAATTTCGTGAAAAAAACGTTCCCCCCGCTGTCAGCTCGGACCCACCGGAAGTGCCTCCTTATTACGCACAAAAAAAATGAATACTCCCCGTGTTAGCTGGGACCCACCATGGTGGGAGGCTGACTTGTGGGCCTACTAAGTTGACTGGGACGGGGGCCTTTGTCAACTTTAGTCAATATGAACGATTCTAGCTCCAGTGACCGTATGATGTCCATCCAACGGTCATAGTGCTTCTTCAACCTCTGATCTTCTTGCTCCAGCCACCCAAAGCAGCGCCGGTCGTGCCGCATGCTCCTGCCTCCCGTGGCCGGCTGTGCTGCCGCGGAGGCCTCACCGCCCCTACTATTCCCACCGCTGGCCAGGCCCTGCGGCAACGACAGCCTCACACCGCAGCCGAACCAGTGAACCCTTGTACTCCTCTCCGCGCGGGCTTCCACTGTCGCTTCTTCCCCGGCTTCCCGTCGCCCCCTTCCTAGGCCTCGCCATCGTCCACCGCCCTGGTGCTCTCGGCACGGCGTGGTCAACGTGGTCAAGGAACGACTTCCATCGGACGTGGACTGTACGTGGAGAGGCTGACAGCTGGGTCCACGGCCGCAGCAGGGAAGTGCCTCCTTATTACGCAGAAAATAATGATTCCTCCACCTGACAGCTGGGACCCACCGGACGGGCCACTATATTTCATGAAAAAAATGTTTCCCCCTGACTGCTGGGACCCACTAGCTACATCTTCGCACACAAGGAAGTGCGTCCGGGCAAAAAAACGATTCGCCCCCCTGACTGCTGGGACCCACCAGCTACATCTTCGCAGGCAAGGAAGTGCCTGACAGTCGGGACCCACCTGGTTGAAGCATACATAGCGTTGTCATTCTGGTCGCGAACGTGTACATACATATATACTGGTGGATGTAGAGGCGCGCACGTGTCGTAGTAGAGGCGCGCACGTAGCATGTACACTTATGTACAGCGGCCAGGGTGCAAGAAAGAAAATACAGCCACGTATGTGTACATACGGGCGGGGTCTCGAACGCCTACTCGCGCATACGTACGGCCAGGGCTCGTGTACATGGCTGGGTCGGAACGCAGAAACAACGTCGTCTTCGTGTTCATGGGGAGGCAACGAAATGCGTCGTGTTCATGGGGAGGCAACAAAATGCGTCGTGTTCATCGGGAGGCAACGGAACGCGTGGGAGCCAACCGGCTGGGTCAGAACGGAATGCGTGGTCGTGTTCATCGGGAGGGCTTGGATGGAACAGGCGCTGGAAACGAGGCCTGGCATACCGCACAACGGAGGAAACAGACGTCCTACGTTCGGAACGGGGTCCTGTTGATCGGGAGGGGTCTGGCGTACCGCAAAACGGATGAAATGGACCTCCTACGGTCGAAACGGGGGTCCTGTTGATTGGGAGGGGTGTGGCGTATTGCAAAACGGACGAAACGGACTTGTGTTGGAGCGCTACGGTCGAAACGGGGGTCCTGTTCATTGGGAGGGGTGTGGCGTACCGCAAAACGGGACTCCACGGGATACTGTTCATCTCCACCGTCGACCTCCTCCAGGCTCCACGGGCTACCGTCGACCTCCTCCAGCCTCCACGGGCTCCTGTTCATCCAACCTCCACCACATGCTACTCCACCGGCTACTGTTCAACCACCTCTCCATGGGCACCTCTCCACCATCTACTGTTCATCCAGCCCTCCACACCATGGGGTCCTGTTCAACCACCCCTCCACGGGCACCCCTCCACCGTCTACTGTTCATCCAGCCCTCCACCACACCACGGGGGCCTGTTCATCCAGAGGCAACGCCACCGCTCACTCTTCATTCAACCCCCCGCAACACTCACTGTTCATCCCAGAGGCAGCATCGATCGGCTTCAGTTAGCAGCAGTAGCGAAGGAATCGCTCGATCGGGTTCAGTTAACATCCATCGATCGATCGCTCGGGTTCAGTAATGCGTAGCCTGCAGTGCAATCGCTCGGGGTTCAGTTAGAGCCCAATGCCTCACTCGGGTTCGGTTAGAGCCAACGCCTCGCACACACGCGCATACATGTACGAGAGAAACACGCATCGCTCGGCCCCCGACCTCCCACCGTAACGGGTAACTCCCCGAAATTTTCCTCCCCCTCGCTTCTACCATGGTTTTTTCCATCATGGACGGGCCAAAGAATTTCATGCAGCTGCGTCTCCGGCCCGCCCAAGACGAAAAGACCATTTTCTGTCATGATTTTTTGTCATAGAAGTAGGAGCCCACCACATCTATGATGATACCGGGTTTTGTCAAAATTATCGTCATAGAAGTGTCATATGTATGACAGAAAAAAAATTCGTTCGGCCCAAAATGTCACGGATGTGTCTTTTTTTGTACTGCACTCTTCGGTATACCTTCACAAGTCCATTGTCACAACAATGGACGGAAAGCTACAAGCATGATTTCTTCGTGATGCTCCACTTGAACTTGCACAACACAACCTTGATTTGATGTCATCCTCCATTGGTTGTATGAGATCTTCCTCTTGACGCAAGCCCATGGAAGCAAAGCTAACCCCACAAAAAACTCTCACAAATACCATGTATTAGTACACAAAGCTAAATGGACAATGCTTACCAAACCGTGAGATCACTTGATCCCACTCGATGTACATTCTATGCTTTGTGTGATGATCAACTTGGACCACTCTCTGTACTTAGTCTTGATCAACCTTGACTCTTTCAAACTCTCTTCATTTGGATGATGTATGACCAATCTTTGGATAATTCCTTAATAGCACCTTGGTCAACTCAAGCTCTCCTTGAAAACAACACATGTATTCCAAGAAAAGCCTATGTACAAAACCTTCAAATATAGCTCAAGGCAACCATTAGTCCATAGAGATTGTCATCAATTACCAAAACCAAACATGGGGGCACTGCATGTTCTTTCAATCTCCCCCATTTTGGTAATTGATGACAATCACCTTCAAGAGAGTTTATATAAGGAATTATGCATCACCATGCAATGCAACAACCAATGATGCATGAGAAGAGATGCAAATGCTTAGGAACAAAACCAAAGCAATGCAAAACTCTGTAAACTTCTCCACAAAACTCTCTGAAACTTCTCCCCCATTGGCATCGATTGCTAAAATGGGCGAAAAGCTTAGAAGGCCAATATAGAGAGTGTTCCTCCATAAATTGTGTATTTCTCAACAAGAGAGTGGAATGTCATACACATATCAAAAGGTAAATACTTGGAGGAAGACAAACTATATTGAGGCACAAAGATTGCTAAAGAATGATATGACACAAAGACATAACAAAGAGAGACACAAGCAATCAAGCAGTCAAAAGATAACAATTGAAGCAAGCTATCAAAAGATATCAATTGAACCAACTAGACCAAATATCCTATGAGCCACATGAATAAAGGATATTATGAAATGAGCAGAGGAATGTTCTAAAGAAACTAGAGAAGCTCTACATGATTTGTGCACTCCAAGAATTTTTGTATTTGGATACAAAGTGCACAAAATAGGATCATAGCTCCCCCAAAATCAACAGAAACTTACAACAAGTGCAAGTGAGCATATAGGAAACTAAGCCTAGTACTTGCACCAAACACATGGTTAAGCAACAAGTAAAAGAGGCAACTTAAGAATGGGCTCAACCAAAATGATGTGTGTGAGTCCACGCAATGCAGTTGATGAGAAGACTAATGTACAAATGAGCATTAAGCATCAATGAAGTCTTGAAAGAATGAGGTACACGGTGCAAGGCCTATCATTCCCACACACAACTAGCAAATGGGTTCACAAGCTTACTAATAAGCATATAAAGAACCTATGCTTGTGACAACCCGTGGTGAAGATAGAAGGTGAAAGCATCATCAAGATGAGGGATACCAATTAAGATAAGCATGAGGAAAATAATCTTCACCACACAAGAGTGCATCAAGGTGCAATGATAGAAGACACACACTCAAGGAAAAAGCTTTCATGGAGACACCAAAGAAATAACATAAGAAAGACAAGGTGTACGTGAAAGAAAGGATATCAACTAGATATGCAAATTCTCTCAAGTGTATAAGATTCTAGGTAGACGAAATCATGATGATATATATCTACAAAGAAGGATGTACACCCGAAATAGTTACAACACGAGGAACAAGATATCCAAAGGGAGGTCATACATATACCAATAACATATTTGCTTGGAAGCATAGCACATGGCTAGATATGGTCTTATTGTATATAAATGAATTCCTACCATACAACCATCAAAGACATTACAACTGGCAACATGAGATCGTCGTTGAGATGCCTTGAGAAAGGAAACAAGTATCACAAGATGGAATGGATAGCATGCCAAGATGCAACCTACACAAGGTTGAATGCAAGAAAATAATGCATGAATAGATACTTGTTACCGAGATATCATTGGAAGGATGTAGAAGAAACCAATTTAAGGTAGTAGATAGTAGTTCATTGAGCATCCTAGCTTGACTCCAATAAGCACATGGTGACACCACCTTCCTTGCGAGTGAGCCGAGCATCCAACGCATCTCCAGTTGTTCCTAGAACAACAACACACACAAAATGGTATCCAAACTCATTGGGACCAAAGAGTTAGAAACACCAATATACATCGGACAAACTCCACATAAAATGTGCATATTGAGAAGGAAATGAATTTCATGCACATCTCATCCATTTTGAGACTTGGTGGAGTTTCCCTATATATTGGGTCAAATAAAGAAGGCATGCCACAGAGACTACATGAAGTAAATATGCATGCTCAAGACCTTCAAGAACCGATACCAAATGACAAAGAAAAACCAAGTGAAGATACCAAATGAACAAAACATCACTTGGAGGATATCCATAAAAGATACATCAAGGAATGAGATATCCATTGATACACTCAAAATAAAAGATATCAAACTCCCAAAAGAGAGGATGGTTCCAAACAAACCAAGCTCTCTACAAAGTTTCATGATGGCACAAAGTACCAAGCGAAAACGGCTTGCCTTCCACCAACACACACTTGATAAGGATCGCAAGATGAGTGTTTTATAGAAAATAGGATAGCTCCCCCAAGACTAGTGCATTATAGAGAAATTGCATTTGAATACAAAATGCACAAGGCGTGATCACCACTTTCACTATATCTAGAAAACACTAGACAAGATCAAGAAATAAACAAGATCCACAAGTGGTATGGAAGACAAAGGGAGTTGATACAATCCTTGGCAAGAGAAAAGGCAAATAAAAGCAAAAGACAATGTAAAGATGATCAATAAGTTCTACTACACAAGTGAGTACCAATTGCCAAAAGACAAGAAGTAAATGGAAATAATTCCTGGTGGTAGATAGCAAGGATATCCGACATCATCTTCACATCAAACAAAAAGCAAATTGCAACTTGTAGAGATAACATGCCACCTAGGAACAAGATAATTTACAATATCAACTCTAGGTGACAATATCTCAAATGTACACATTTTCTTGGCTAGTAATATACATAGCATATTACTCCCCCATAATGTGATACCAATTAAGGATAAACATGTGGCAAATAAAAGGATCCAACAAGAGATAATTAATGGACTATTTAGAATTTGAATTTTCATGAGAAGAGATACCACATAGCGACCAAATAATCTTGAAATATCACTACTAGATGGTATTACTCATGTACACACATTTATAGGATTGTGAGGTGCACAAAGCACATCACTCCCCCATAATGGGATATTCCATTAATCTCTCACAGGAGCCAACTAAGAAATAAACAAGATGCAAAAGGCTCAACGCATGACACATACGTACATGATGTGCAAACCAACAAACATACTTGATTGCTCAAGATAATCAAGTTGGATGCACATCATATACAAACACATGCAAGGAACGAAACCAAACATGCAAAGAGGCAAGTAACTATCAATGTAGACACTTTAAGCATGAGTTACCGCAAGGAGGAACATTGGATATATGATAGAAACTTGATAATCTGAATGACTTGGCTTGAGACAATAAGAATGATGAAGTGATGAAGTCCCCTTAATTCTTCATAATGTAGCCAAGTCTCCAATGACCTCCAACAACACCTATTGATCAAGTATGAGCTAGTTGGTCCCCAACCAAGTTGGGTCCTAAGAGGTTAGTCACAATAGGTTTGGCTACCCAAATGGTTCTTTTCTTGACACCACTTTGAGCACCAACAAATTTGGCAAACACATTGCCAACCTTATCCTTCCCAAGAGAATAGATATCATCAATTAGAATAGGGTTGGATAAGGTACCATTTGTGCATGAAGAAGCGACGTGACCTTTTTCACTACATAGGTAGCAACGTCTACTCTTTACTTTCTTCTCACTTGATTTATCAACTTGAGAAGCATTAGCTTGAGTTTTCTTGGGAAGAGGCCTTTCTTCAACTTGAGGTTTAGAATGAGAGTGAACTTCTGGCCACTTCTCTTGTTGCTTGTCACTAATGGCCTTCTTCTTCAAAGGGCAAGATGTAACATGATGCCCTTCAATTTTGCACTTGAAGCAAATGATCTTGGCCGAATTCTTGACTTGGTTTTGGCCCTTCTTGTTGTTGCTCTTGGAATTCTTCTTCTTATTGGAGTTGAATCCAAGTCCACCTTTGTCATTGGGGGATTTTTGTACACTCAAGATATTGTTGAGTGTGGCCTTCCCTTCATGACACTTTTCCAAATCATTCTTCAAAGAAGTGACTTGGGCCTTGAGCTCTTTGATTTCCTCTACATGGTTAGTCTCAACACAAGCACTAGAGGAAGTATAAGCTTCATTGTTAAAGCAACAAGGCAAGGAAAGCAATTCATCACAAGATGTACCAATGTTATGCATGGATGAATTGCGAGGACTAGCACAAGGAAATATAGCATTTTGACTAAAAGTAGTGCTAGTATCCACATGACGCTCACTAGATATTACCTTAGCAAGCATGGCCTCATGAGCTATCTTTAGCACATTATGGGATACTAGAAGATCATCATGAGAGCTTGTGAGCTTTACATGATTTTCTTCCATCATCCCATAATTGCTAGATAGCAACTCAAGTTGAGCCCTTAGCTCAACATTCTCCTTCAGTATGGATGCTTCACAAGAGATAGAGTTAGTAGCACAAGCATCATCATTAACAACAAGACGAGAAGACAACTTGGCAAGCTCTTTTGAATACGAAGCTTTAAGTTGAGCATGAGACTCGGTGAGTTTGATGAGCTCACTCTTAATGACCCTTGATCCATTTTCGAGGTGCTCAAAGTCCTCAAGGAATTTAGCATGTGCAACTTCAAGCTCCTAATTTTTATTTTCAAAATCATTGGCCACCTCAAGAGCTCTATCACGAGATTCCCTCACTCTAGATAATTCTAGAGCAAAAGTCTCCTCAAGAGATTCCTTGGTGGTTTGTTCAAGTTCAAGAGCTTGAGAGAGGTCCACAATCTCATTAGCATAATCATGCTCATGACCTTCCATTTTATCAATGGTGACCTCATGCTTCTCAAGACGAGATTCCAACTCATTAATATATTTCCCGCCCTCAATACCAATAGACATGATTTCCATGAAGTTGGAACGAGCAATTTTATTCCTAAGAAGAGCATTAAAAATCATTTCCCCCTTAATTTTTAAGGAGGCAACATCATCACACTCTTCATCATAATCAACATCATCATCACTCTTGACATCATCAATATCATCACAAGATATATTGGGATTCAAAGTGGGAGATACCTTTGAAGCCTTGGCCATAAGGAAAAATGCAATAGATGATGATGTAGGATCCGTTGAAGCACAATTCAAGACCACATCTTGTTCCATGGGGTGTTGGGTTTCCTCTACATTGTCAGAACAACAATTCGAGGAAATATATGCATTTTTATCATGGAAACAAGACATAGTAAACATATCATCATGAGATTTAGTCAAGCAATTTATACATGATATGCAAGGACTATCAACACAAGCATGTGAAACATTTGGAGTGCTCGGAGTGCTAAAGTCCAAAGATGAAGCATTGCAATAAGAAAGTGATGAAGGATTATCAACAATAATCCCACTATCATCATTGCAATGTACACCACTACTCACCATGTCATTACATTGTGGCAAACCACATGTAGGTGAAGTAGAAGAAGTTGAGAACTCAACACGGCTGGATGTGGAGGGAGAACAATCATCCCCACCAAACTTGGACACGCCATATTTATCTTGAAGCTTTGTCCGCAACTCATGAGCATCCCGGAACGACATGAGTTGAAATATAACTACATTACTCAAACCATCGAAAAGCACATTAGAAGCTTGAGCATTGAGATAAGAGTTTTTCTCATCCTCTAAAGATAATCTTTAGGGATCCTTTGGAGTAGAAAAACCCATATCTACAATTCTCTCTAAACTTGGGTCCATGACCCTAAAGAGATTAAGCATGCGAATTACCCAAACATCAAAAATTGTGCCATCGAAACTAAGAGTGTGAGAGAATCCTAATCCCCTAGTCGACATCTTTACTCTCTAGGCGGTTAAGCCTGACAAAGAGAGACGAGGCTCTGATACCAATTGAAAGATCGTGGATGTCGCCTAGAGGGGGGGGGGTGAATAGGCGTTTTAAAATAATTACGGTTTAGGCTTGAACAAATGCGGAATAAACCTAGCGGTTAATTTGTCAAGCACAAAACCCAAAACAACTAGGCTCACGTATGTGCACCAAAAACTTATGCTAAGCAAGATAAGAAACTATGTGATAGCAAGATATATGACAAGAAACAATATGGCTATCACAAAGTAAAGTTCATAAGTAAAGAGCTCGGGTAAGAGATAACCGAGGCACACGGGGAAGACGATGTATCCCGAAGTTCACACCCTTGCGGATGCTAATCCCCATTTGGAGCGGTGTGGAGGCACAATGCTCCCCAAGAAGCCGCTAGGGCCACCGTTATCTCCTCACGCCCTCGCACAATGCAAGATGCCGTCATTCCACTAAGGGACCCTTGAGGGCGATCACCGAACCCGTACAAATGGCAACCCCTGGGACGGTCACCGAACCCGTACACTTTGGCAACCCTTGGGGGCGGTCACCGGTACCCGTCAAATTGTTCGGGGCGAACTCCACAACCTAATTGGAGACCCCGATGCTTGCCTGGAGCTTTACACCACAATGATTGAGCTCCGAACGCCACCAATGGTCTAGGGCACCCAAGCACCCTAGAGGAACAAGCTCTAGGGTACCAAGCACCCAAGAGTAATAAGCTTCTCAACTTGTAACTTCCACGTATCACCGTGAAGAACTCAAACTGATGCACCAAATGTAATGGCAAGGGCACATGAAGTGCCCAAGTCCTTCTCTCTCAAATCCCACAGAAGCAACTAATGCTAGGAGGAAAATGGGAGGAAGAACAAGAAGGAGAACAACAAGAACTCCAAGATCTAGATCCAAGATGTTCCCCTCACATAGAGGAGAAAGTGATTGGTGGAAATGTGGATCTAGATCTCCTCTCTCTTTTCCCTCAAAAACTAGCAAGAATCCATGGAGTGATTGAGAGTTAGCAAGCTCGAAGAAGGTAAACAATGGGGGAAGAACACGATCTCAAGAGATAAAGTTCATTGGGGAAGAAGACCCCATTTTATAGGTGTGGAAAAATCCAACCGTTATGCTCACAACCCGCACAGAGCGGTACTACCACTCAACCTCGCGGTACTACCGCAAGGGGTAGCGGTACTATTGCTTGCGAGCAGTACTAAAAATTACATCCGTGCCTACCACCACTGGACTTATGACGAGTTTTTGGTCCAGAGCGGAAGTAGCCACGGAAGTAGCTGTGGTAGTACCGCTCCCATGGGCGGTAGTACCGCTGCAGCCTTTTTACAAACACCAAAACTAACAGAACTTCTGCAAACGGACTCCGAATTCAACGAAACCATGTGTTTTGGAAAGCTAGAGACAAGGGCTAACACAATCTTGATAGAAATAACAATAAAAAGCAATTTAGAAAAGGCCCATAATAAAATGGTGAGAACCCTTCCTCAAAAAAGACCGGTAAAACCTCCAACACTGAAAACGCAATAGAAGAAGTATGAGAACTCCGTTTTCGATGAACTCGAGCTCGTCATCAAGATGACCATAAGCTCTAAGACTCAAAAAGAGAACTAAACAAGAACCAAGAAAGATGATGCAAGGATGCAAAGGTTTGAGCTCTCTACGAACGATACGATCAAGTTACTCATCAAGAGCCCCCCTTGATAGTATGGAAATCGATTCTATAACCCGGTCTCACAACTACCACCGTGAGACCGGTAAAATAGAAAACCTACTAAGGGCAAACCTTTGCCTTGCACAAAGTCCACTTGAGCTAGATGTAGACGATCTTGACTTCCTCAAGTTGGACCACCTTTCTTGATTGCGTTGGCTTGGTGAAGCCTAGTAGATTGCTCCCCCATGCTCCATTATGGGTGAGCCACTCTTTGGTACACCTTCACAAGTGATTGTGTTGGCTCGATGAAGGCTAGTTGATTGCTCCCCATACTCTACAATGGATGAGTCACTCTTCGGTACACCTTCACACGTCCATTGTCACCACAATGGACGGCAGGCTACAAGCATGATTTCTTCGTGATGCTCCACTTGAACTTGCACAACACAATCTTGATTTGATGTCATCCTCCATGGGTTGTATGAGATCTTCCTCTTGACGCAAGCCCATGGAAGCAAACCTAACCCCACATAGAACTCTCACAAAGACCATGGATTAGTACACAAAGCTAAATGGACAATGCTTACCAAACTGTGAGATCACTTGATCCCACTCGGTGTACATTCTATGCTTTGTGTGATGATCAAGTTGAACCACTCTCTGTACTTAGTCTTGATCATCCTTGAATCTTTCCAACTCTCTTCATTTGGATGATGTATGACCAATCTTTGGATAATTCCTTAATAGCACCTTGGTCAACTCAAACTCTCCTTGAAAACAACACATGTACTCCAAGAAAAGCCTATGGACAAAACCTTCAAATATAGCTCAAGGCAACCATTAGTCCATAGAGATTGTCATCAATTACCAAAACCAAACATGGGGGCACTGCATGTTCTTTCAAAGTGTTCTCCCTGAGTATGCACCGTTGCCAAAGTTCGTCGTGTCAAGACACCATGTGATGATCGGGTGTGATAAGCTCTACGCTCACATACAACGGGTGCAAGCCAGTTTTGCACACGCAGATATACCCGGGTTAAACTTGACGAGCCTAGCATATGCAGATATGGCCTCGGAACACTGAGACCGAAAGGTCGAGCATGAATCGTATTGTAGATATGATCAACATAGTGATGTTCACCATTGAAAACTACTCCATCTCATGTGATGATCGAACATGGTTTAGTTGATATGGATCACATGATCACTTAGATGATTAGAGGGATGTCTATCTAAGTGGGAGTTCTTTAGTAATATGATTAAATTGAACTTTAATTTATCATGAACTTAGTCCTGATAGTATTTGCATATATATGTTGTAGATGAATTGCTTGCGATGTAGATCCTTGTTTATTTTTGATATGTTCCTAGAGAAAAATAAGTTGAAATATGTTAGTAGCAATGATACGGACTAGCTTCGTGATCTGAGGGTTATCCTCATTGCTGCACAGAAGTATTATTTCCTTGATGCACCTCTAGGTGACGGACCTATTGTAGGAGCAGATACATCCATTATGAATGTTTGACAAAGCTCGGTATGATGACTACTTGATAGTTTAGTCCACCATGCTTTACGACTTATAACCGGGACGTCAAAACATTTTGAATGCCACGGAGCATATAAGATGTTCCAAGAGCTGAAATTGGTATTTTAGACTCATGCCCGAGTCGAGAGGTATGAGACCTCTGACAAGTACTTTGCCTACAAGATGGAGGAGAATAGCTCAACCAGTGAGCATGTGCTCAGATTGTCTGAGTACTACAATGACATGAATCAAGTGGGAGTTAATCTTCCAGATAAGATAGTGATTGACAGAGTTCTCTACTCACTATCACCAAGTTACTAGAACTTCGTGATGAACTATAATATGCAAGGGATAATGGAAACGATTCCCAAGCTCTTCGTGATGCTGAAATCGACGAAGGTAGAAATCAAGAAAAGCATCAAGTGTTGATGGTTGAAAAGACCACTAGTTTCAAGTAAAAGGGCAAGGGAAAGAAAGGGAACTTCAAGAATAATGGCAAGCAAGTTGCCACTGCCATGAAGAAGCCCAAAGCTAGACCCAAGCCTGAAACTGAGTGCTTCTACTGCAAAGGAAATGGTCACTAGAAGTGGAACTACCCTAGATACTTGGCGGATAAGAAGGATGGCAAAGTGAACAAAGGTATATTTGATATACATGATGTGTACTTTACTAGTGTTTATAGAAAATCCCTCGGTATTTGATACTGGTTTAGTTGCAAAAAGTAGTAACTCAAAACGGGAGGTGACGATGTGTGTTGGAAGTAATTCCAAAGGTTGATAAGATCACCATCGCACACTTTCTTTACCTTCGGGATTAGTGTTGAACCTAAAATAAATGTTATTTGGTGTTTGCGTTGAGCATAATATGATTGGATCATGTTTATTGCAATACGGTTATTCATTTAAGTCAAAGAATAATTGTTATTCTGTTTACATGAATAAAACCTTCTGTGGTCATACACCCAAGGTGAATGGTTTATTGAATCTCGATCGTAGTGATACACATATTTATAATATTGAAGCCAAAAGATGCAAAGTTAATAATGATAGTGCAACTTATTTGTGGCACTGTCGTTTAAGTCATATTGGTGTAAAGCGCATGAAGAAACTCCATGCTGATGGGCTTTTGGAATCACTTGATGCTTGCGAACCATGCCTCATGGGCAAGATGACTAAGACTCCGTTCACCGGAACAATGGAGCGAGCAACTGACTTATTGGAAATAATACATACTGATGTATGGGGTCCGATGAGTGTTGAGGCTCTCGGCGGGTATCATTATTTTCTGACCTTCACAGGTGATTTGAGCAGATATGGGTATATCTACTTGATGAAACATAAGTCTGAAACATTTGAAAAGTTCAAAGAATTTTAGAGTGAACTGGAAAATCATCGTAACAAGAAAATAAAGTTTCTACGATCTGATCATGGAGGAGAATATTTAAGTTACGAGTTTGGTCTTCATTTGAAATAATGCGGAATAGTTTCACAACTCACACCACCTGGAACACCACAGAGTAATGGTGTATCCGAACATCGTAATCACACTTTACTAGATATGGTGCGATCTATGATGTCTCTTACTGATTACTGCTATCATTTTGGGGTTATGCATTAGAGACAGCTGCATTCACGTTAAATAGGGCACCATCTAAATCCGTTGAGGTGACACCGTATGAACTATGGTTTGGCAAGAAACCAAAGATGTCATTTCTTAAAGTTTGGGGTTGTGATGCTTATGTGAAAAAGTTTCAAACTGATAAGCTCGAACCCAAATCGGAGTAGTGCGTCTTTATAGGATACCCAAAAGGAAACTGTTGGGTACACCTTCTATCATAGATCCGAAGGCAAGATATTTTGTTGCTAAGAATGGATCCTTTCTAGAGAAGAAGTTTCTCTTGAAAGAAGTGAGTGGGAGGAATGTAGAACTTCATAAGGTAATTGTACCTTCTCCCGAATTGGAAAGTAGTTCACCACAGAATTCAGTTCTAATGATCTCTGCACCAATTAGTGAGGAAGATAATGATGATGATCATGAAACTTCAGATCAAGTTACTACCGAACCACGTAGGACAACCAGAGTATGGTTCGCACTAGAGTGGTACGGTAATCCTTTCTAGAAGTCACGTTACTAGACCATGACAAACCTATGAACTATGAGGAAGCGATGATGAGCCCAGATTTCGTGAAATGGCTTGAGGCCATGAAATCTGAGATGGGATCCATGTATGAGAACAAAGAATGGACTTTGATTGACTTGCCCAATGATCGGTGAGTCATTAAGAATAAATGGATCTTCAAGAGGAAGACGGATGCTGATAGTATTGTTACTATCTACAAAGCTCGAATTGTCACAAAAATGTTTTCGACAAGTTCAAGGTGTTGACTACGATGAGATTTTCTCACTCGTATTGATGCTTAAAAGTCTGTCCAAATCATGTTAGCAGTTGCCGCATTTTATGAAATCTGGCAAATGGATGTCAAAACTGTATTCCTTAATGGATTTGTTAGAGAAGAGTTGTATATGATCCAACCAGAAGGTTTTGTCAATCCTAAAGTTGCTAACAAAGTGTGCAAGCTCCAGCGATCCATCTATGGACTGGTGCAAGCATCTCGACGTTGGAATATATACTTTGATAAAGTGATCAAAGCATATGGTTTTATACAGACTTGCAGTGAAGCCTGTATTTGCAAGAAAGTGAGTGGGAGCACTACAACATTCATGATAAGTATATGTAAATGACATATTGTTGATCGGAAATAATGTAGAATTTTCTGAAAAGCATAAAGGAGTGTTTGAAAGGAGTTTTTCAAAGAAAGACCTCAGTGAAGCTATTTACATATTGAGCATCAAGATATATAGAGATAGATCAAGACGCTTGATATATTTTCAATGAGTTCATACCTTAACAAGATTTTGAAGTAGTTCAAAATGGAACAGTCAAAGAAGGAGTTCTTGCATGTGTTGCAAGGTGTGAAGTTGAGTAAAGACTCAAAACCCGACCACGGCAAAAAATAGAAAGAGAATGAAAAGTCATTTCCTATGCCTCAGTCATAGGTTCTATAAAGTATGCCATGCTATGTACCAGACCTATTGTATACCCTGCCCTGAGTTTGGCAAAGGAGTACGATAGTGATCTAGGAGTAGATCACTGGACAACGGTCAAAATTATACTTAGAGGACTAAGGGAATATTTCTCGGTTATGGAGGTGATAAAAGAGTTCGTCGTAAAGAGTTACGTCGGTGCAAGCTTTTTACATCGATCTAGATGATTCTAAGTATCGATCTAGATACATATTGAAAGTGGGAGCAATTAGCTAGAGTAGCTCCGTGCAAAGCATTGTAGACATAGAAAATTTGCAAAATACATACGTCTCTAAATGTGGCACACCCGTTGATTAAATTTCTCTCACAAGAAAAACATGATCACTCTTTGGGTGTTAATCACATAGTGATGTGAACTAGACTATTGACTCTAGTAAACCCTTTGGGTATTAGTCACATGGATATGTGAACTAATCACATAAAGATGTGAACTAGATTATTGACTCTAGTGCGAGTGGGAGACTGAAGGAAATATGCCCTAGAGGTAATAATAAAGTTGTTATTTATATTTCCTTATATCATGGCAAATGTTCATTATTAATTCTAGAATTGTATTAACTGGAAACTTAATACATGTGTGAATATATAGACAAACAGATTGTCACTATTATTCCTCTACTTGACTAGCTCGTTGAATCAATGATGGTTATGTTTCCTAACCATAGACATGAGTTGTCATTTGATTAACGGGATCACATCATTAGAGAATAATGTGATTGACTTCACCCATCCATTAGCTTAGCACGATGATCGTTTAGTTTGTTGCTATTGCTTTCTTCATGACTTATGCATGTTCCTATGACTATGAGATTATGCAACTCCCGAATACCGGATGAACACTTCGTGTGCTACCAAATGTCACAACGTAACTAGGTGATTATAAAGGTGCTCTACAAGTGTCCCCGATGGTACTTGTTGAGTTGGCATAGATCAATATTAGGATTTATCACTCCGATTGTCGGAGAGGTATCTTTGGTCCCTCTCAGTAATGCACATCACTTTAAGCCTTGCCAGCAATGCAACTAATGAGTTAGTTGCGGGACGATGAATTACGGAACGAGTAAAGAGACTTACCGGTAATGAGATTGAACTAGGTATTGAGATACCAACGATCGAATGTCGAGCAAGTAACATACCGATGACAAAGGGAACAACATATGTTGTTATGCGGTTTGACCGATAAAGATCTTCGTAGAATATGTAGGAGCCAATATGAGCATCCAGGTTCCGCTATTGGTTATTGACCGGAGACGAGTCCCGGTCATGTCTACATAGTTCTCGAACCCGTAGTGTCCTCACACTTAATGTTTTGTAGAGACCCGGCCAAAATGGTCAAGTCTCTGTGCTTCAGTGTCATCCCTGGATCGGTAATGCTGACACACACAGTACTTCGAAGGATTTATAACATAGTAGCAATCACACACTTAATACATCAAATGTCTTAAAAAGAGAACTTATTACAATAAGTATGGCTTAAGGCCACCTAATACGATAACAACGGAAGGCTTGGAAGATAAAGTGAGTACATCAACTCCAACGGCATACCTGAGCTGCACGACAACGACCTAGCGAACCTTACTCGTATGAAAAGTCTGCAACATGATATGTTGCAGCCCGAAATGGGTCAGCACATGGAATATGCTGTCAATGTCACACAGTAGAGCAATGAACAGAAATAATGCTAACACTATATAACTATTTTGGCTGGTGGAGGCTGTATGGTTATAAGGTTTTTGCGAAAAGCCAATTTTACCCTACAATAAAGGAATAAGTTTTATTTTAACTATCATGGTAGTTGAAACATCATTGAGAAGGTTCCTCCAACTCAACCCCAATTAAAGTAGTTCATTCACCCAACAAATTAATTTAGAGCGATGAGATACCATATGATAATCCAAATACTAGATACTCAAGATGTCCATAACCGGGGACACAGCTAACCATGATTAGATTGTACACTCTGCAGAGGTTTGCGCACTTTTCCCCACAAAACTCGATCTCCTTCATTGGATTTCTCGCACTACATGGTGTTTGAGAAACATATGATCGAGACACAATCTCTCAGAAGTATTTACCCTTTACTCTGGGTGGATAATTACACCTACTTTCCCTCTACATCTGCTAGCCCACCACTGAAAGAGGTCACACAACTTACTCATACTATGCCAGAGCCCATAATGGCTTGTGGCTGCACACGGAAGTTTCTAGTATGAATAATCTTAAGATCCCTTTGATCCTGGGTGGCGGACCGTAGGATGATCACACGGGTACTCCGGGATATCCTAGGACAACACTGGATTCTCCAGGTGCCCAAACAAGCAATCCACCCAGATGTCTATTAAAGTTGGCACCTTAAGTTGAACCATCAATTAACAATCTCACATCTGTCATGGATACCCTCAAACCCAATCCACGTCTACGAGCATAGCATGGCAATATAAGCAACGTAGGGGTAACTCCCGAGGGTTTGGTAATAAAACAGGTAATAGGTTCTACCTCATCATCTACTTCCCAAACCCACAAGTTAATCACATCCTAATCATGCAGTGTTTGAGGATTGGAACTAATGCATAAAAACTGGGTAATAAAGGGTATGATCAAAGTGTTACTTGCCTTGCTAATGATCCGTGAAACCTAGAGACTCGTAGTAGCATGCTTCGCACTCCGGGTGTTCTATCACAAACAAACAATAGCATACATAAGCAACCAAGCAAAGACGCACAGGTAAAACTTGAATAAGAAGAACTAACCAGAAATTTCAACTTAAGAACTCCGGTTTGCAAAAAGAATCGAATCAAACGGAGCAACGAAACACAAACTGCGAAAGAAACAAGATCCGTTTACTAATCTGGACTAAAGTCAAATTTTATAGTACCAAAATCTTGTTCAAGTTGGTTAAACAGAAAGAGGGCTTCGAGACGAAGATCTAGGCGCTTGAATCGCCTGATTCCGATAAACGAGCGAAAAGATAAACCAAAACGAAAATCGATTCAGAAATCGCGACGAAAATAATCGCGATCAATCCGAGAAAAATAAAAACTGACGAACAGGCTAACAAATGAGTGTTCGTTGTCTGCGACTAACGGGTGAAAACCGTTCGTTAAAACGAACATACGGACGAACGTCCGCTATTTAACCGAACCGAAAAAACCGATCTAATTAAAAAAAACCCGAAACTAGGGCTTATGGAATAAAACCAATCGGTTTTAAAAAAACGGCGGCTACCTCGAGTCCGGCGGGCGGCGGCGCGGCTCCGGTGAGTCGGCGGCGGCAGCGGCGAGCAGATCCGACGGCGGGGCGGCGGATCAGGGCGGCGGTGGCGCTAGCGGGAAGGCGGCGCGAGCGGTGAGTCGAGGCGGCTGCAGCGCAGGCGGCTGGGCTGGGGTCTCGGGCCCCGGCTTATAAGGGACGTCCGGGCCAGGAGTCCTAGACGGACACGGCCCTGTTAGGTCTGTGCGCTGTTTTATTTTAATTATTCTGCCGCAGGAAAAAAAGAAATACTAAACAAACTCCAAAAATCACAAAATAAATTTCCCCGTCTTCTAAAAATATGCTAGACAAGGTGAACATTTATTTGGGCCTAAAATGCAATTTTGAAAAACGCGCATTTTTCCTATGTAAATAAAATAGCAATAAAATCAGAATAAAAACAAATAGTTGATTTTAATATTTTCCTCCAATATTTCGTTTATTTTGGAGAATTCATATTATCTCCTCTCATATATTTTAATAAGAAATATTTTCGGAGAGAAAAATAATAAAACAACTAATCCTCGTTCCGATATTTGATAAAATTCAAATATGAAAACCGTGAAATCCCCAACTCTCTCCGAGGGTCCTTGAATTGCTTAGAATTTTTGAGGATCGCGAAACGAAAAGCAATAAAATATGATATGCATGAATGACGTATGTATAACTTTCCAAATTTAAAATTTTGGGATGTTACAAACCTACGCCCCTTAAGATGAATCTTGCCCTCGAGATTCGGGTCGGCTAGAAAATAGGTGTGGGTGGTCTTTGCGAAGATCATCTTCTCGTTCCCAAGTGGCTTCCTCCTCGGTATGGTGGCTCCACTGAACTTTGCAAAATTTGATAACCTTGCTGCGAGTAACTCGGCTGGCAAAATCTAAAATCTTGACAGGCTTCTCCTCGTACGTCAAATAACTGTCCAATTGAATTGCTTCCCGGGGAACTGTATCCCTCAGAGGAATCTCGGCCATCTCTGCATGACACTTCTTCAACTGGGAAACATGAAACACATCATGAACTCTTGACAGTCCTTCGGGTAACTCCAACTTGTAGGCAACTTCTCCCATGCGTTCCAAAACACGGTATGGTCCCACAAATCTCGGGGCTAATTTCCCCTTCACTCCAAAACGCTTAACACCTCAAAGAGGTGACACTCGCAGATACGCTCTGTCTCCGATTTCATAGACTACCTCCTTGCGTTTTGAATATGCATAACTATTCTGTCAGGACTGAGCTACCTTCAGTCTATCTCAAATTAGTTTAACCTTCTCTTCTGATTCCTTAATCAAATCTGGTCCAAACAACTGGCGGTCTCCAACTTCATCCCACATCAACGGTGTTCGGCATCTTCTCCCATACAATACTTCGAACGGTGCCATCTTCAAACTGCCTGGTAACTGTTGTTGTATGAGAACTTTGTGTAGGGCAGGTTGTCATCCCAACTAGATCCATAATCTAGCGCACAAGATCTCAACATGTCCTCCAGAATCTAATTGACTCTCTCGGTCTATCCATCTGTCTGCGGGTGAAAAGTTGTACTGAACTCCAGTCTGGTACCCAAGGTCTGGTGCAGCTGGTGCCAAAACTTTGAGGTAAATTGTGTTCCTCTGTCTGATATGATGGTCCTCGGAACTCCATGCAGACATACGATCCTGGTCATGTATATCTTGGCCAACTTCACACTTGTATATGTGGTTTTTACGGGGGTAAAGTGAGCCACTTTGGTTAAGCGATCAACTACTACCCATATAGAATCATACCCCAATTTGGTCCTGGGCAATCCGGTGATAAAATCCATGCCAAGCTTATCCCACTTCCATGCGAGTATCGGCATAAGCTATAGTAATCCTGCTGGCTTCT
>NC_041390.1:212700231-212701194 GCF_002162155.2 Triticum dicoccoides | reverse complement strand
TGTCTCCAAGTCTTCAACGCATGCACCACGGTAGCCAAGTCCAAATCATGCGTGGCATAATTTAACTCATGCGGTTTCAGTTTTCATGAGGCATATGAAACAACTCTTCCGTCCTGCATCAGTACTCCTCCAAGTCCTAGGCGAGAAGCATCGCAATACACTTGGAAGTCCTTGCGTATATCCGGTAGAATCAACACTGGGGTTGTGGTCAAACGTTTCTTAAGCTCGTGGAAACTTGCTTCACATTCTTCAGTCCAGTGGAATTTGGTATCCTTCTTCAACAACGTTGTCATAGGCTTCGCAATCTTAGAGAAATTTTCAATAAATCTCCAATAATATCCCGCGAGTCCAAGAAAACTACAAATCTCTCCAACTGAGGTGGGTGCCAACCACTCAGTGACGGACTGAACCTTAGTTGGGTCCACTGCTATACCCTCTCCTGATATAACATGCCCAAGAAATCCAACTTCCTTCAACCAAAACTCACATTTGCTGAACTTGGCATACAACCGATGTTCTCTGAGCTTCTCGAGAACTAAACGTAAATGTTCCTTGTGCTCCTCTTCACTCTTCGAGTATACCAAGATATCATCAATGAACACCACAACGAACTTATCCAAGAACTCCATGAACACCTTGTTCATCATACTCATGAAATAGGCAGGGGTGTCAGTCAATCCAAAAGACATGACCGTATACTCATACATCCCGTACCTTGTGGTGAAAGCTGTCTTAGGTATATCCTTCTATCGAATCTTCAGCTGGTGATATCCTGATCGCAGATCAATCTTTGAAAACACTTTAGCTCCTGTCAACTGGTCAAATAGATAATTGATCATCGGCAGGGGGTACTTGTTCTTAATCGCCACTTCATTCAACGCACGATAATCAACAACCATTCTTAGAGACTTATCCTTCTTCTCCACCAAAAGCACTGGGGCTCCCCATGGTGATGAACTTCGT
>NC_041390.1:212696224-212699656 GCF_002162155.2 Triticum dicoccoides | reverse complement strand
GAATGTAACCTTTTGCCAACAACTCCTTAATATGCTTATTTATCTCTTCTAGATCGTTTGCGGGCATTCGGTAGGGTCTCTTTGATATTGGCCCGGTACCTGGCAATAGCTCTATCAAAAACTCGATATCTCGATCTGGTGGCATGCCTAGTAACTCCTCTGGAAAAACATCTGGTAATCCTTCACTACAGGCACTTCCTCGTGAACAACTCCCATGAGGCTATTTACTTGGCTCCTCCTAGACGCATGCCTAGATACATACTTGATCCTTTTTCCATCCGGGGTGGTAAGCAAAACTGACTTACTCGCGCAATCGATGTTTCCCCCATACATCGATAGCCAATCCATTCCCAGTATCACATCCAATCCTTGAGACTCCAAAATTATCAAGTCTGAGGGGGAAACATGGCTTCCAATGGCTAATGGCATATGAAAACATCCTCTGCTTGCCATATACTCAGCTCCGGGTGAGGTTACTAGCATAGGAGTCCTAAGAACTTTAGTGGGTAGTTTATACTTATCCACGAATCCCCTTGATATGTATGAATGTGATGCACCAGTATCAAAAAGAATGATTGCAGTAAATGACTTGACCAAAAACTTACCGATAACGGCATCAGGCTGCTCCTCAACCTCCTCCACGTTCACATGGTTCACTTGTCCCCTGTTGGAAGGGTTGGGCTTCTTCCCGGCGCTTCCATTGCCATTTCAATTCTTTGCTTCAGGGCACTCAGTGGCGTAATGTCCAGTCTTCCCGCACTTGAAACAAGTAATGTGACTTAGGTCCTTCTTGGCGGGTGTGGCTGCGTTAGAGCGGTTCTATCCGTTGCTTCCTCCATTACCATTCTTGGAGCCACTGTGGTTGTGAGAACTCCCTCCAGTGTGGGTGTGACCTCCATGGTTATGAACAAGTCCTCCCTAGTTCGGGGTTAAACGAAGCTTTTGATGAGCTCCTGAGTTGTACCTTCCTTGTCCATACTTCCTTTTGTGGCTCTCAATTTGCTGCTTCTTCCCTTCAATCATAAGAGCCTTGTCTACCAACTCCTCGTAGTTGTTAAATGTTGCCACCATCAACTGCATGCTCATCTCATCATTCAGCCATTCCATAAACTTCTCCTGCTTTGCGGCATTTGTGGCCACATCATCAGGGGCATAACGAGATAGCTTACTAAATTCATCCACGTACTGCCCCATAGTACGGTTCCCTTGGCGTAAGTTGCGAAACTCACACTTCTTCATGCTCATAGCTCTAGTTGAGACATGGGCTGTGGAATGCTTGCTGAAACTGATCCCATGTAACAGTGGCTATAGGATAGGTGACAGTGTAATTCTCCCACCATGAGACTGCTGGTCCATCCAACTCATGTGTGGAAAATCGCACCTTCTCAGCATCCGTGCATCCTGCAGTGGTTAACTCCCTTCCAATCCCGCGGAGCCAATCATCTGCCACTATCGGCTCGGTGCTACTGGAAAACACCAACGGCTACAATCTCAAAAATGAGCTAAATTGTCAACTGGTGGTTATTGCCTTGGTTCTGAACTAACAACTGCATCAATGTATTCTGCTGCTGGATCAACTGGGTGAGCTCCGATGGAAAGGTAAATCCGGGGTCACGTCTCGGAGGCATCTGAGGGTTTTAGAGGGAAGAGAAATAGAATAGAATGAGTTCTAGTGAGAAAACACTACACATATGCACATGAGACAAACACAATCATATCACTCAATCAATCAAGCAAGGGCATACAAATCGATCTAACTATCGTTACAGAAGTGCTCGGACTATACTATATACATGGTAGACTACTACTACTGTTATGGTGGTCGACTAGAAATATTGATCAATGGAAGACTCCATAATGTCTGATCCAGCTTCATCTTCAAAGTCATCA
This sequence comes from Triticum dicoccoides, assembly GCF_002162155.2. Lineage (NCBI taxonomy): Eukaryota > Viridiplantae > Streptophyta > Magnoliopsida > Poales > Poaceae > Triticum > Triticum dicoccoides. The sequence goes on along the minus strand of NC_041390.1, from coordinate 212,697,766 downwards.
TCACTATCGTTGGGGTCCAAATCAGTGTCGTCGATGATGATGTAGTCTTCTGAATGAATCTCCTTAGGTTCGTCGTCTTCTCCTCCTGGCGCGGGGTCTCCCATGAATACTCCTAGCTTCATTGCCAGGTCGTCATTCTTCTCCACTAGTATGACTATTTCCTCCTCATAATCTTCGCGAGTAGCCTTGAGTTCTTCCTCCAGCTCCGTGATCCTTGTCATTGCCTTCTTCAAATCTATCATGCCTACTCACATCTGATTCTCCTGGCGACGAATGTGCTGGTTTAACTCCTGGATGAAAGCTGCGATTGATCTATCCTTCCTGGTGCTGATCATCTCCCATTGCTCATCTCGGCGCCCACAAATCTGGTAGATAGTATCCTTAAGCTCCTTATGGTAAACTTCTCCAATTCGTCCCATGGTGATGTGGGCTGCCATACTCTTTCCTAGGCTCCAGGTTGGTGCATTAAGGAAAACTCTATGGGCTTAGTGACTGGTGTGAATGTCCTTCCTGGAACTTGAACTTGAATCATCCATCGCTCCTCTTCTGGTAAAGTGGCATTGTAAGTCCCGGTGAAGCTTGGTATTCCAATGTTCAGGTACTTAGTGTCTTCCTTCAAGTGTCGTCCAAAAGGTGCTTCTTCATCTGGTTGTGCAAACTTGTTCCTTGCGTCCGCCATCCTCAAGAGTAGAAAATGTAGAGGAGTCAGAAATGAGAAGAGAGTAGTGATCTAGGGCTTTAGCTTAGTGGTCGTGTCCTACACTCAGCGTGTGCTCTAATACCACCTTTGTAGCGACCCGACCTCAAACGGTCAAGTCTCTGTGCTTCAGTGTCATCCCTGGATTGGTAATGCTGACACACACGGTACTTCGAAGGATTTATAACAGAGTGGCAATCACACACTTAATACATCGAATGTCTCAAGAGAGAACTTATTACAATAAGTATGGCTTAAGGCCACCTAATACGATAACAACGGAAGGCTTGGAAGATAAAGTGAGTCCATCAACTCCAACGGCATAGCTGAGCTGCACGGCAACGACCTAGCGAACCTTACTCCTCATCTGAAAAGTCTGCAACGTGATATGTTGCAGCCCGAAACGGGTCAGCACATGGAATATGCTGGCAATGTAACACAATAGAGCAATGAACAGAAATAATGCTAACACTATATGCATATTTTGGCTGGTGGAGGTTGTATGGTTATAAGGTTTTTGCGAAAAGCCAATTTTTCCCTACAACAAAGGCATAAGTTTTGTTTTAATTATCATGGTAGTTGAAACATCATTGAGAAGGTTCCTCCAAGTCAATCCCAATTAAAGTAGTTCATTAACCCAACAAATTAATTTAGAGTGATGAGATACCATAGTGTAATCCAAGTACTAGATACTCAAGATGTCCATAACCGGGGACACGGCTAACCATGATTAGATTGTACACTCTACAGAGGTTTGCGCACTTTTCCCCACAAGACTCGATCTCATCCGTTGGATTTCTCACACTACCTGGTGTTTGAGAAACGGATAATCGATACATAGTCTT
>NC_041390.1:212695574-212696214 GCF_002162155.2 Triticum dicoccoides | reverse complement strand
CAGAAGTATTTACCCTTTACTCTGGGTGGACAGTTACACCTACTTTCCCTCTACATCTACTAGCCCACCACTGAAAGAGGCCACACAACTTACTCATACTATGCGAGAGCCCATAATGGCTTGTGTCTGCACACGGAAGTTTCTAGCATGAATAATCTTAAGATCCCTTTGAGCCTGGGTGGCGGACCGTAGGATGATCACACGGGTACTCCGGGATATTCTAGGACAACACTGGATTCTCCAGGTGCCCAAACAAGCAATCCACGCAGATGTGTATTAAAGTTGCCACCTTAAGTTGAACCATCAATTAACAATCTCACATCTATCATGGATACACTAAAACCCAATCCACGTCTACAAGCATAGCATGGCAATATAAGCAACGTAGGGGTAACTCCCGAGGGTTTGATAATAAAACAGGTAATAGGTTCTACCTCATCATCTACTTCCCAAACCCACAAGATAATCACATCCTAATCATGCAGTGTTTGAGGATTGGAACTAATGCATAAAAACTGGGTAATAAAGGGTATGATCAAAGTGTTACTTGCCTTGCTGATGATTCGTGAAACCTAGAGACTCATAGTAGCAAGCTTCGCACTCCGGGTGTTCTATCGCACACAAACAATAGCATACATAA
>NC_041390.1:212684624-212695396 GCF_002162155.2 Triticum dicoccoides | reverse complement strand
CAACCAAGCAAAGATGCACGGGTAAAACTCGAATAAGAAGAACTAACTAGAAATTTCAACTTAAGAACTCCGGTTTGCAAAAAGAATCGAAACAAATGGAGCAACGAAACACAAACTGCGAAAGAAACAAGATCCGATTACTAATCTGGACTAAAGTCAAATTTTATAGTACCAAAATCTTGTTCAAGTTGGTTAAACGGAAAGAGGGCTTCGAGATGAAGATCTAGGCGCTTGAATCGCCTGATTCCGATAAACGAGCGAAAAGATAAACCAAAACGAAAATCGGATCAGAAATCGTGATCGAAAATAATCGTGAACAATCTGAGAAAAAGAAAAACTGACGAATAGGCTAACGGACGAGCGTTCATTGTCTGCGACTAACGGACGAAAACCATTCGTTAAAATGAACATACGGACGAACGTCCGCTATTTAACCGAACCGAAAAAACGATATAAACTGATCTAATTAATAAAACCGAAGCTAGGGTTTACAGAATAAAACTGATCGGTTTTTAAAATAATTGGCGGCTATCTCGAGTCTGGCGGGCGGCGGCGGTGAGCATATCCGGTGGCGGGGCGGCGGATCGGGGCGGCGGCGCGAGCGGCGAGGCGAGGCGGCGGCGGCGCGGGCGGCCGGGCTGGGGTCTCGGGCCCCGGCTTATAAGGGTCGGCTGGGCCAGGAGTCCTAGACGGACACGGTCCGGTTAGGTCGATGCGTAGTTTTTTTAAATTATTCCGCCACAGGAAAAAAAGAAAAGAAATACTAAACGGACTCCAAAAATCTCGAAATAAAATTTCCTCGTCTTATAAAAATATGCCGGACAAGGTGAACATTTATTTGGGCCTAAAATGCAATTTTGAAAAAACGCGCATTTTTCCTATGCAATTAAAATAGCAATTAAATCCGAATGAAAACAAAAAGTTGATTTTAATTTTTTTCCTCCAATATTTCGTTTATTTTGGAGAAGTCATATTATCTCCTCTCATATATTTTAATAAGAAATATTTTCGTAGAGAAAATAATAAAACAACTGATCCTCGTTTTGATATTTGATAAAATTCAAATATGAAAAACGTGAAATCCCCAACTCTCTCCGAGGGTCCTTGAGTTGCTTACAATTTTCGAGGATCGCGAAACGAAAAGCAATAAAATATGATATGCATGAATGACCTATGTATAACATTCCAAATTTAAAATTTTGGGATGTTACACGTTCGGTAGTTCAGAGTCCCGGATGAGATTGGGGACATGACGAGGAGTCTCTAAATGGTCGAGACGTAAAGATCGATATATTGGACGACTATATTTGGACATCGGAAGGTTCCGAGTGATTTGGGTATTTTTTGGAGTACCGGATAGTTACGGGAATTCACCAGGGAGTATATGGGCCTTATTGGGCTTTAGGGGAAAGAGAGAGAGGAGGCTCGTGCCCCCCCCCAAGGCCTAGTCCGAATTTGACTAGGGGGAGGGGCGGCGCCCCCTCCTTCCTTCTCTTCTCTTTTCCCTTTCCTTCTCTCCTACTTCTACTACATGGATGGGGGAATCCTACTCCCGATGGGAGTAGGACTCCCCAGGCCGTGCCATAGGAGGGCCGACCCTCCCCCCTCCTCCACTCCTTTATCATTGATCTTTTAGCCGTGTGCGGTGCCCCCCTCCATCATAATCCACCTCGGTCATATCGTAGCGGTGCTTAGGCGAAGCCCTGCGTCGGTGGCTTCATCAACACCGTCATCACGGCATCGTGTTGGCGAAGCTCTCCCTCGAAGCTCTACTGGATCGTGAGTTCACGGGATGTCATGAGCTGAACATGTGCAAATCGCGAAGGTGCCGTACGGTCGGTACCGAGGATCAGTCGATCGTGAAGACGTACGACTACATGAACCGCGTTGTCATAACGCTTCCGTTTTCGGTCTACAAGGGTACGTGGACGACACTCTCCCCTCTTGTTGCTATGCATCACCATGATCTTGCGTGTGCGTAGGATTTTTTTTGAAATTACTGCGTTCCCCAACAGCTTTACCTTGCCTCCATGCTTAGTCTCACTTATATTGTTGAAAGGATTGCCTTGTCTATAAAATATAGGGGGAGTGTTGATCCTAGTATGTGTGTCGTGCAGTCCAAAGCATACCTAGAGTGCACACATCCAGGGGGAGCCTGTCTATATTTTATAGATGTTGGGTTTGCTTATATTCATCTTATATCCTTATGTGCAAATCCCGTATTGTCATCAATCCACCAAAAGGGGGAGATTGTAAGGGCATATTTCTCCCTATGTTGTTTTGGTGATTGATGACAATGCTTTTGTGGACTAATCGTGTGCATTGAGCATTTCAGATATCTCATGTCTAGGCACAAGATCAAGACAACGGTTTTCTACGTTTCTTTTCGGTAGATTTGAATCGTAGGAAAGCCGTACTATTAAGAGGGGTCCGCTTCAGAAAGGTTAGGGTGGAATCAACATGTACACATTTGTTCCTTTGCACCACCTTTCCTTTGCTTCTTTGGAGCACCGGTCGTTTACCCATGTCTCTGCGAAATGAAGGCTTTCAAATGTTTAGTGACTGTGGCATGCGGTAGTACCGCTCAAGGGAGCAGTAGTACCGCAGGGCCTTGCAGTAGTACCGCTCAAGGGCGCGGTAGTACCTCTGGGTCCAACGGTAGTACCGCTCCTCGTGAGCGATAGTACCGCCAGCTCTGGCCCTGACACTGCCACGTGCGGAAGTAGGTACAGAAGTAATTTTTTTACTTCCGCCCCCATGCGGTAGTACTGCTCCCTACCAGCAGGAGTACCAAGCCGGATTTTTGCACAAACCTCAAATTAGCAGAAGTAGCCACAGATGTAATTTATTTAATCTATGCCTTTTTAGCCTATTTGAGCCCTGCCTTGCGGTAGTACCGCAAGGGCACGTGGTAGTACTGCACCGACGGTTGTACCGCTCGCTTCTATACACAATAGGGCCTCGTCTGGTCACTGCCGCTCCAGCGGTAGTATCACACAGTCAAGTGGTAGTACCGCAACTCCTTGCGGTAGTACCATGAGCTTGTATAGTAGTACCGCATGTCGCGGGCTGAATGAGTTGGTAACGGTTGGATCTTTTACCACTATATAAAGGGGCCTTCTTCCCCAAGAAGACCACCTCTTCCCTCTCTAATCTCCATTGTTTCTCAAAGCTCCATTTTCGCTCGATCTCTATCCCTAGCCAATCAAACTTGTTGATTTTCTAGGGATTGGTTGAGAAGGCCCCGATCTAAACTTCCACCAAGAGAAATTTGATTCCCCCACTAATCCCTTGCGAATCTTGTTACTCTTGGCTGTTTGAGCAACCTAGACGGTTCAGGTCACCGCAGATCCATATTCCATTGTGGTGAAGCTTCATGGTGTCGTTGGGAGCCTCGGATTGAGTTGTGGAGATTTCCCCAACCTTGTTTGTAAAGGTTCGGTCGCTGCCTCCAAGGGCACCAATAGTGGAATCACGACATCTCACATTGTGTGAGGGCGTGAGGATAATACGGTGGCCCTAGTGGCTTCTTGGGGAGCATTGTGCCTCCACACCGCTCCAATAGAGACGAACTTCCTCCCGAAGGGAAGGAACTTTGGTAACACATCCTCTTCTCCACCGGCTCCACTCTTGGTTATCTCTTACCTTTACTTGACCAAGCTTATATTATGTTGTATCCCTTGCTTGCTTGTGTGCTAGTTGTTGTTGCATCATATAGGTTGCTCACCTAGTTGCATATCTAGACAACCTATTTTGATGCTAAGTTTAATTTGGTAAAGAAAAGCTAAAAATTGTCAGTTGCCTATTCACCCCCCCTCTAGTCAACCATATCGATCCTTTCAGTTCTCATATGTGGATCTATCTCAGATTTCATGGCCTCAAGCCATTTATCAGAATCTGGGCTCTTCATAGCTGCTTCATCGTTCGTAGGTTCACCTTGGTCTAGTAACATGACTTCCAGAATAGGATTACCGTACCACTTTGGTGCGGATCGTGCTCTGGTTGACCTACGAGGTTCAGTAGTAACTTGATCTGAAGTTTCATGATCATCATCATTAGCTTCCTCTCTAGTTGGTGTAGGCATCACGGGAACAGTTTTCGGTGATGAGCTACTTTCCAATTTGAGAGAAGGTACAATTACCTCATCAAGTTCTACTTTCCTCCCACTCACTTGTTTCGAGAGAAACTCCTTCTCTAGAAAGGTTCCATTCTTGCCAACAAAGATCTTGCCTTCGGATCTATGGTAGAAGTTGTACCCAATTTTTTCCTTAGGGTATCCTATGAAGATGCACTTCTCCAATTTTGGTTCGAGGTTATCAGGTTGAAGCCTTTTGACATAAGTGTCGCAACCCCAAAATTTAAGAAACGCCAGCTTAGATTTCTTGCCAAACCATAGTTCATACGGTGTCATCTCAACGGATTTAGACGATGTCCTATTTAACGTGAATGCAGCTGTCTCTAATCCATAACCCCAAAACGATTGTGGTAAATCAGTAAGAGACATCATAGAACGCACCATATCCAATAAACTATGGTTATGATATTCAGACACACCATTACGATGTGGTGTTCCAGGTGGCGTGAGTTGTGAAACAATTCCACATTGTTTCAAATGAAGGCCAAACTCGTAACTCAAATATTCGCCTCCGCGATCAGATCGTAGAAACTTTATTTTTCTTCTTACGATCATTCTCTACTTTAGTCTGAAATAATTTGAACTTTTCAAATGTTTCACACTTGTGTTTCATTAAGTTGATATACCTATACCTACTCAAATCATCTGTGAAGGTCAGAAAATAACAATACCCGCCGCGTGCTTCAATACTCATCGGACCACATACATCGGTATTTATTATTTCCAATAAGTCATTAGCTCGCTCCATTGTTCCGAAGAACAGAGTAGTTACCTTTCCCATGAGGCATGGTTCGCAAGTATCAAATGATTCATAATCAAGTGATTCCAAAAGTCCATCTGCATGGAGTTTCTTCATGCGCTTTACACCAATATGACCTAAATGGCAGTGCCACAAATATGTTGCACTATCATTATCAAGTTTGCAGCTTTTGGCATATATATTATGAATATGTGTATCACCACAATCAAGATTCAACAAGAATAGACCACTCTTCAAGGGTGCATGACCATAAAAGATATTACTCATATAAATAGAACAACCAGTATTATTTGATTTAAATCAATAACCGTCTTGCACTAAACAAGATCCAGATATAATGTTAATGCTCAACGATGGCACCAAATAATAATTATTCAGGTCTAAACCTAATCCCAAAGGTAGATGTAGAGGTAGCTTGCCGATAGCGATCACATCGACCTTGAAACCATTCCCGACGCGCATCGTCACCTTGTCCTTCGCCAATCTTCGTTTAATTCGTAGCTCCTGTTTTGAGTTACAAATATGAGCAACCAAACTAGTATCAAATACCCAGGTGCTACTACGAGCATTAGTAAGGTACACATCAATAACATGTATATCAAATATAGTTTTATTCACTTTGCCATCCTTCTAACCCGCCACGTATTTGGGGCAGTTCTGCTTCCAGTGACCAGTCCCTTTGTAGTAGAAGCACTCAGCTTCAGGCTTGGGTCCAGCTTTGGGCTTCTTCCCGGGAGTGGAAACTTTGCCATTCTTCTTGAAGTTCCCTTTATTTCCCTTGCCCTTTTTTTGAAACTAGTGGTCTTGTTAACCATCAACACTTGACACTCCTTGATTTCTACCTCCGCAGCTTTAAGCATTGTGAAGAGCTCGAGAATGGTTTTGTTCATCCCTTGCATATTATAGTTCATCACGAAGCCTTTGTAGCTTGGTGGGAGTGATTGAAGAATTTTGTCAATAACGCAATCAATTGGAAGATCAACTCCCAGGTGAGTTAAGTGATCATAATACCTAGACATTTTGAGTATGTCTTCACTAATAGAACTGTTCTCCTCCACATTCCAGCTATAGAACTTGTTGGAGACTTCATATCTCTCAACCCGGGCATTCGCTTGAAATATTAACTTCAACTCTTGGAACATCGTATATGCTCCATGACATTCAAGCCGTAAAGCATGGCACACTGAACTGTAGAGTAGTCATCAGATCATGCTTGCTAGACATTCACAACATTAGCTTCAGCTCCCGCAGCAGGCCTTTCACCTAGCAGTGCATCAAGGACATAATTCTTCTGTGCAGCAATGAGGATAATCCTCAAGTTATGGACCCAGTCCATGTAGTTGCTACCATCATCTTTCAACTTAGCTTTCTCTAGGAATGCATTAAAATTCAGGGGAACGGTAGCTCGAGTTACTGATCTACAACATAGATATGCAAAATTATAAGACTAAGTTCATGATAAATTAAGTTCAATTAATCAAATTACTAATAAACTCCCACTTAAATAAACATCCCTCAAGTTATCTAAGTGATACGTGATCAAAATCAACTAGCCCATGTCCGGTCATCATGTGAGATGGGGTAGTCATCAATGGTGAACATCTCTATGTTGATCATATCTACTATATGACTCACGTTCGACCTTTCGTTCTCCAGTGTTCCGAGACCATGTCTGTACATGCTAGGCTCGTCAAGTTCAACCCAAGTATTCTGCATGCAAAACTGTCTTACACATGTTGTATGTGAACGTGGTGTCTCGAAATGACGAACTATAGCAACGGTGCATACTTAGGGAGAACACTTTTATCTTGAAATTAAGTGAAGGGATCATCTTATAATGCTACCACCGTTCTAAGAAAAATAAGATGCATAAAATATAAATATCACATGAAATCAAAATATGTGACATGATATGGCGATCATCATCTTGTGCTTTTGATCTCTACCTCCAAAGCATCGCCATGATCTCCATCATCACCGGCTTGACACCTTGATCTCCATTGTAGCATTGTTGCGTCGAGGTCGTCACACCAACTATTGCTTCTACAACTATCGATAATGCATAGTGATAAAGTAAAGCAATTACTCGGTGCTTGCACTTCATACAATAAACAAACAACCCTAAGGCTCATGCCGGTTGTCGACATTACAAAACATGATCATCTCATACATCGACATATATGACATCCTATCTTGACCATATCACATCACAACATGCCCTGCAAAACCAAGTTAGACGTCCTCTACTTTGTTGTTGCAAGTTTTATGTGGCTGCTACGGGCTTCTAGTAAGAACCGTTCTTAACTACGAAAAAACCACAATGGTGTTTCATCAAGTTTGCTATTTTAACCTTCTTCAAGGATCGGCCATAGTCTAATTCGATTCAACTAAAGTAGGAGAAACAGACACCTGCTAGCCACCTTTATGCAAAACTAGTTGCATGTCTTTCGGTAGAACCAGTCGCATGTGCATGGAGATGTAAGGTTGGTCTGGGCCGCTTCATCCCTCAATACCGCTGAATCAAAATAAGACGTTGGTGGTAAGCAGTATGACTATCACCACCCACAACTCTTTATATTCTACTCATGCATACCATCTATGCATAGACCTAGCTCGGATGGCACTGTTGGGAAATGTTGCATGGAAAACAAAAAAATTCTATGCTCACGCAATGATCTATCCATGGAGATGCATAGCAACGAGGGGAGAGTGAGTACCGGGTAGCCATTGGGTCACCGTAAGCGGAAGCATTTAACAACACGGTTGATGTAGTTGATGACCCACAAGTATAGGGGATCTATCGTAGTCCTTTCGATAAGTAAGAGTGTCGAACCCAACGAGGAGCAGAAGGAAATGATAAACGGTTTTCGGCAAGGTATTCTCTGCAAGTACTGAAATAAGTGGTAACAGATAGTTTTGTAATGAGATAATTTGTAACAAGCAACAAGTAATAAAAGTAAATAAAGTGCAGCAAGGTGGCCCAATCCTTTTTGTAGCAAAGGACAAGCCTGGACAAACTCTTATATAAGGAAAAGTGCTCCCGAGGACACATGGGAATATCGTCAAGCTAGTTTTCATCACGTTCATATGATTCGCGTTCGGTACTTTGATAATTTGATATGTGGGTGGACCGGTGCTTGGGTGCTATTCTTACTTGAACAAGCATCCCACTTATGATTAACCTCTATTGCAAGCATCCACAACTACACCAAAAGTATTAAGGTAAACCTAACCATAGCATGAAACATATGGATCCAAATCAGCCCCTTACGAAGCAACGCATAAACTAGGGTTTAAGCTTCTGTCATTCTAGCAACCCGTCATCTACTTATTACTTCCCAATGCCCTCCTCTAGGCCCAAATAATGGTGAAGTGTTATGTAGTCGACGTTAACATAACACCACTAGAGGCTAGACAACATACATCTCATCAAAATATCGAACGAATACCAAATTCACATGACTACTCATAGCAAGACTTCTCCCCTGTCCTCAGGAACAAACATAACTACTCACAAAGCATAAACATGTTCATAATCAGAGGGGTATTAATATGCATAAAGGATCTGAATATATGATCTTCCACCAATTAAACCAACTAGCATCAACTACAAGGAGTAATTAACACTACTAGCAACCTACTAGCACCAATCCCAGACTTGAAGACAAGAATCGGATACAAGAGATGAACTAGGGTTTTGAGATGAGATGGTGCTGATGAAAATGTTGATGGAGATTGCCGTCTCCCGATGAGAGGAGCGTTGGTGATGATGATGGCGATGATTGCCCCCTCCAGGAGGGAAGTTTCCCCGGCAAAACAGCTCTGTCGGAGCTCTAGATTGGATCCGCCAAGGTTCCGCCTCGTGGCAGCAGAGTTTCGTCCCGAAAGGTTGCTTCTTCTTTTTTTCTTAACGAAATACTTCATATAGGAGAAGATGGTCATCGGAGAGCCACCAGGGGGCCCACGAGGCAGAGCGCGCCCCCCACCCTCATGAGAAGGGTGTGGGCCCCATGGTCTTCATCTTTGGCGAGGATTTTTCATTATTTATTATACGGTGTTCCGTGGAGTTTCGGGACTTTTGGAGTTGTGCAGAATAGGTCTCTAATATTTGCTCCTTTTCCAGCCCAGAATTCCAGCTGCTGGCATTCTCCCTTCTTATGTAAACCTTGTAAAATAAGAGAGAATAGCCATAAGTATTGTGACATAATGTGAAATAACAGCCCATAATGCAATAAATATCGATATAAAAGCATGATGCAAAATGGACGTATCAACTCCCCCAAGCTTAGACCTTGCTTGTCCTCAAGCGAAAAGCCGAAATCGAAAAATATGTCCACATGTTTAGAGATGAAGGTGTCGATAAAAATAAAATACGGACATGAGGGCATCATGATCATTCTTATAACAGCAACTTATATAATTTTTGTCATATGATCTCTAATGCTAGAGTAATAATTCAATCACAATATCAGGTATGAATCATAAACTTCATTGAAAACTAACAAACTACAATCTCGGTCATCGAAGCAATTGCAATTTATCATAACATAGGAAAGAGTCAATGTATAAGAGCTTTTCAGCAAGTCCACATACTCAACTATCATATAATCTTTCACAATTGCTGACACAGAGAAATATAGGGGCTTATAGTCTTGCCTCCCAACGTTTTACCTCAAGGGTAATGTCAATAGTAATAGTTCATGAAAACTCACATCCAATTAGCCATATACCAGGATCTTTCCAACATACTGTGCTTGCCAAAGGATAAAGTGTAAAAAGGAAGGGTGAAAATCACCATAACTCTTGCATAAGGTAGAAGATAATGATAAAAGATAGGCCCTTCGCAGAGGGAAGCAAAGGTTGCCATGCGCTTTTATGGTTGGATGCACAAAATCTTAATGCGAAAGAACGTCACTTTATATTGCCCCTTGTGATATGAACCTTTATTATGCAGTCCGTCGCTTTTATTACTTCCACATCACAAGATCGTATAAAGCTTATTTCTCCCACACCAATCAATCATACATATTTAGAGAGCAATTTTTATTGCTTTGCACCGATGACAACTTACTTGAAGGATCTTATTCAATCCATAGGTAGATATGGTGGACTCTCATGGCAAAACTGGTTTAAGGGTATTTGGAAGCACAAGTAGTATCTCTACTTGGTGCAATGAATTTGGCTAGCATGAGGGGGAAAGGCAAGCTCAACATGTTGGAAGATCCAAGACAATATAATTTATCTCAGATGTAAGAAAACATCACCCATTACGTTGTCTTCCTTGTCCAATGTCAACTCTTTAGCATGTCATATTTTAATGAGTGCTCACAATCATAAAAGATGTCCAAGATAGTATATCTATATGTGAAGACCTATCTTTCTTTATTACTTCCTATTAATTGCAACGATGACCAAAACTATGTTTGTCAACTCTCAACAACTTTTATTCATCATACTTTTTCTATGTGAGCTCATTACTCTCCATGAGATCCATATGATCTCTTTGTTTCTTTTTATTTCTTTCTCCTTTCTTTTATTCACTTAGGATCATGGCAAGATAATCAAGCCCTTGACTGAACACTAATCTTTATTATATAGCTCACAGACTCGATTACATAGAAGGATAATAAAGCAAAACTCACAACTAGATCATGCCATAAATTTTATTCTACTAGATCAAAATGCTACTAATAAGATCGAACTAAGGAAAATGGTAAATATAAAAGTGATGGTGATACGATACTGGGGCACTCCCCAAGCTTGGCAGTTGTCAAGTGGAGTGCCCATACCCAGATACTCAATTCTTCTTTGTTGGAGGAGACGGTGGAGGTGTTGTTGATGATGCGGGCTTGTCATCCATCTTCCAAGGCATAGGTT
>NC_041390.1:212683353-212684513 GCF_002162155.2 Triticum dicoccoides | reverse complement strand
ACCTTCATAGAAAGATGATCGAGTCTCCGGAATCCTTGAATCTGCAGCCAAACTCATTCTTTTGAATCTATATTCATACTCACAGTTTTGGTTTTGCAGGTCATAGATTTGGGCTTGGAGGTGCTCGATCTTCTCATATAGCTTGAAGATGGCCTCCTCGGTGTTCTTGGCATCCGACTTGTAGTTGTTAGTGAACTCCGCGAGCATCATGTGGCTAGCATTGATTCCATGCTCCACCATCCCCTGGCACTTGAAAACTTGTTGCTCCATTGCTTCAAGCCTCGTCTCCACGCTTCTGATTCCCTTTGGTCCTGCAGCATCGCGGATGTGCAACAACCCATCATGCATCTCAATTTTTTGATGGTGTCGCAGCACCTCCGTGAGTTAAGGGTTGATGACCTTCTCGAAGAACTTGTCCTTCGAAGCACTTCGGGACGTCATGATAATCTAGATCTGTCAGAAAAATAGCTCGAAACAAAAACAGGAGATTTTTGCATGATACGGGAGTCAAAACCCCCGGGAGGTTATATAATGATTTACCGACCAAAATACGTATCGTGCAAGAAAATGGAGTCCGGAAGGCACACGAGGTGCTCACGAGGTAGGGGGCGCGCCCTCCACCCTCGCGGGGTCCTCGTGTCCTTCCCGGACTGCTGCTTAATTTTCTATTTTTCTAAATATTCCAAAATGGAGAAATACTGCCTTAAAAATTGTTTTGGAGTCGGTTTACTTACCGTACCACATACCTATTCCTTTTCGAAGTCTGAAACATTCTGGAAAGTGTCCCATATGTATTCCTCCGGGGTTACGGTTTCAATAATATTGGTTTCAACATTTATGGGATTACCTGAGATACAGTGTTTGATTCTTTGACCGTTTACCACCTTCGGATATGTGCCTTTGAAGTTGTTGATTTTTATGGCACCGAAACGATAGACCTCCTCGATAACATAGGGGCCTTCCCATTTAGAGAGAAGTTTCCCTACAAAAAATCTTAAACGGGGGTTGTATAGCAATACATAATCACCTACATTAAACTCACGCTTTTGTATCCTTTTGTCATGCCATCTTTTAACCTTTCCTTTAAACAACTTGGCATTTTCATAAGCTTGGGTTCTCCATTCATCAAGAGAGCTAATATCAAATAACCTCTTTTCATC
>NC_041390.1:212668882-212682142 GCF_002162155.2 Triticum dicoccoides | reverse complement strand
CAACGGGGTTCTCAGCTCCTTTTCTATCAACAATATGCAAATCAAATTCTTGTAGCAAGAGAACCCATCTAATAAGTCTAGGTTTAGCATCTTTCTTTTCCATAATATATTTAATAGAAGCATGATCAATGTGGATAGTTACTTTAGAATCAACAATATAAGGTCTGAACTTATCACAAGCAAATACAACTCCTAAAAGTTCATTTTCAGTAGTAGCATAATTTCTTTGAGCATTGTCTAGAGTCTTACTAGCATAATGGATAACATTTAATTTCTTATCAACTCTTTGCCCTAGAAGAGCACCTACAACATAACCACTAGCATCACACATAATTTCAAAAGGTAAATTCCAATCAGGTGGCTGAACAATAGGTGCAGAGACTAATGCTTTCTTAAGTATTTCAAATGCTTCTACACAATCATCATCAAAGACAAATGGTATATCTTTTTGTAATAAATTAGTCAGAGGCCGAGAAATTTTTGAGAAGTCCTTGATGAACCTCCTATAAAATCCGGCGTGACCAAGGAAACTTCTTATACCTTTGATGTCCTTGGTACATGGCATCTTTTCAAAAGCATCAACCTTGGCTTTATCAACTTCAATACCTATTTCAGAAACTTTATGCCCCAAGACAATACCTTCATTAACCATAAAGTGTAACTTTTCCCAATTCAAGACAAGATTATCTTCTTCACATCTCTGCAAAACTTGATCAAGATTGCTCAAGCAATCATCAAAAGAAGATCCATAGACGAAAAAGTCATCCATGAAAACCTCACAAATCTTTTCACAAAAGTCAGAGAATATAGCCATCATGCATCTTTGAAAGGTAGCAGGTGCATTACATAAACCAAAAGGCATACCTCTATAAGCAAAAATACCAAAAGGGCATGTAAAAGTAGTCTTTGATTGATCTTTAGCCGACATGGGTATTTGAGAGAAACTAGAATAACCATCTAGAAAGCAATAATGTGTATGTTTGCATAGTCTTTCAAGTATTTGATCGATAAAAGGTAAGGTGTCGGTGTACAAAAAGAGGGGTACGCTTTTTGTACCCCTATAACTGTGCACGGGCAGTCTGAGCCACGGGCACCACCACACTGAGCAAGGCAAGGGAGGTGAGCCAAGGTAAGGCCGAAGCTCAGGAGAAGCAGAACGACGCCAAGACCAAGACCACCAAGAGCAAAGGGGACGAAGCGGACCCCCCGGCAAGATCCTTGCCGGGAGGCGGTTTTAGCAAACCCGGCAAGACCCTTGCCGTGGCAGCTCGCCCCACACCTACGGAGTGAGTCACCCTTGAGTCCACTGCCCCCATGGGGGAAGGATTCGGGAGACATCCCCGTGGTGGCATGCAGATCTTTGTGAAGACATTCAAGATGAGATACACCCTTCAGAAGATGATGATCCTTGGCGGGATCACAGCCAAGGAGGACCACAAGGCCCCTGGCAAGAGCCTTGCCGGGGATGACAGCAGGCGCCATGGCAAGACCATTGTCGGGGCCCCGGCAAGGCCCTTGCCAAGAACACCTGTTGGGCCACCATCAGGCCCACGCCAGTCAAACCTCCACCGCCGTTCGCATGCGGCTGCCGACCCAACCAGCTGGGCAGGCACCTGCGTGGCGGCATGCAGATCTTCGTGGAGACCCACCACTGCGCCACCTCAGCTGCTTGCCTGCCTACATGGCACCGCGGGCGCCGCTGGCCAGGGCGCGTGTCGACGTGAGAGGGAGCGGCGACGGACGCGACAGGGCTCTCCCCCATCCCCGATAAAGCAAGGACACCTGGGCAAGACACATTAAATGCACCTTGTCATGTAATGCGAGGGATAACCTCACATCACTGTTCCCTTTCCACCTCCTGGTACTACTGTGGCAACCCATTTCCTACAAAAGGAGGCCCGAGGCGACCAGGAGGAGGATTCGGCTTTTTGGAGCCCCTCACGCCCCATATCTAGCTCAAGAACACAGATATACAATCCACCAAAGCAGGAGTAGGGTTTTACGCATCCCCACGGCCCGGACCTGGATAAACAAACCATGTGCTATCTGTTTGATCCGCTCTTCTCACGACCCCGCGCCCCGCAACCATAGTAGGGATTCTTGTGATCCCATAGGTGTTGTTCCCGCCGACATCTTTGGCGCGACAGGTAGGGGGCGCGCAATTGTGAGAATCGGCTCTAGCAGTTAGCCCGGCACTCCTTCATCTTCGTGACCCTTGAAGAAGAAAGGAGGCTAGAAGATCGACACTCGAGCGATCGCAAACAGAAGCTAAGTTGCACTGAACCCTTATTTGTGCTACCCTTCTTATTTGAGGTTATTCCCCCCGGAGATATTTGCTTCGTATGAGAAACCTGCACGCCAGGGGGCTCTACCACGATCGGCAATGCCCTTGCCCTATTTTGAGTCCGCTCAACAGCTCAAGCGGCTGCGTCGAGAATGGTAGAGTAGCCTTCCGCGATCTGCAACGCCCCCAATTCTGACTCGAGTCAAGCTCGACAGTTCAAGCGGCCACGTTCAGAACGGAAAGGTGGCTCATCGGCAGCACGCGTACCCGGCTGGCCATGGGGATCCGTCCCCAAAACGCCGCTAGGGGCTTCCGCCGGCAAGCCTTCCCGATCGATGTAGGGCACGCATACAAAGAGGAATCGAACGGGGAAATAACATGCATGAAAATTAAGAGTACTTCAAAGTTATATTACATCACATCATAGCTGCGGTTCTAACTAAAGATATAATTTGTCTTGGTCGAGAACCTGCACCGGTGAAGAAGAACGGGATGCCTAATCCCGGCGCTGGCCTTCCACCCTCTTGATTTCGTCGATGCAGACGGTGATGGGCTTGGTGCGCTCCTTGAGCACCGTGAGGTCAGCACCATCCGGCAAGCTCTTCATCGCGGCCGCGAAGTCAAGATCGGGACTCCAGTACACCGTCTTGGTGAGGACCTTGGTCACGACCCTCCGACAGAGTTGCCAGGCCTCCTCGGCCAGCGTGTCCGCCCTATTGGAGTGAAAATACGCCAAGGCTCCGAGGACGCCCTCGAAGAACAGGGTCAACTTGGTGTTGACGGTCCTGCTGTGCTCAGGGGCGTACCTCACGTGTGGCATCCCCATGGTGGCCAACTGCGAGGTGACCCTGCCGGCGACCTCCTCCAGGCGGCTGATCCATTTGTTCTCGCCCGCCACATAATCCTGGTGGGGGGCGGCCTCGTTTGCCCGCAGCTGCTTCTCCTCCTCCAGGCTCCTGGTCAAGGTCTCCTTCCGAGCCCTGCTCTCCGACAATATCTTCTCGAGATCCTCCAGCTTCAGCTTGAGGTCTCTGACGGAGTTTTGCGCTTCGAAGAGCTCCCCAGCCCTGCTGATGACCGCTCCTTGCGCCTCCACCAAGGCACTGTTGAGCGTGCTCTTCTCGTTGGACAGCTTGAGGGCCTGCTCCTTCAGCCCGTCCTGCGCCACCTCCAACTCCCTTACCTTGACGGCATGGGCCAGAGCCTAGGCATCGAGTGCCTCCTTGTGCCTCTGCTCCAGCTCGCGAGTCCGCCGCGTGACAAGGGCCTCGAGCTCCTCATCCTTGCCACGGAGCGCTGCAGCAAGCTTCGCCTCATGCGCGGTGAGGTCCTCTTCCTGGGAATTCAAGGTGGCTTGATGCTGGTTCTGGGCGGCCTTGGCCGCGGCAGCCAAGTTCGCCGCCTTTTCCTAGGCCTTCTCGATGTCGGCCATCTTCATGGTGAGCTCCACATCGCGCTCGGCCAATTTCTCCTGAAAGGCCCTCTGCTCCTCGTGAGCCTAGTGGAACCAGGTCTGCGTCTTGGCAACGCGCTCCTTGGAGTCCACCTCCGCGTTGTCCACCGTTGCCATCCTGGACTTGACCTTGTCCAGGCGAGCACGGTAGAGCACTTGGAGCTTCCAGAAATTGGCCCCCATGGCACGGAAAAGATGCTCTTCTGGAAAACCGTCGCCACCAACGCCCGGCTCATCAACCACCTCGAGCCCGATGGCGGCAAGCACCTCGCCGTCGAAAACTTCTTCTTCGGCGGGCGCCCGGCTTGACGCCCCTGGGAGGTGGACGAAGAGATCGTCGCCCACCTTCAGATATCTGCTGGGGCCTGAGGTTGAGGAGGAGGGAGGCTGGTCACCACCACCTCTTCCTTGGCGGAGGCCTTGCCGGCCCCACCGGCAGGTCCACCGCTGGCGCCCTCGGCAGAAGCCTTGCCGGTCGCCTTGGCGGCCCCTGCCGCAGTGTCCTCGGCAGCATCCTTGGCGGCCTCCTCAGCAATGTTGCCAGCAATAGTATCCACGTCCTCCATACCTGTTGAAGGAGGGCTTGGGCAGCAACGGGAGCAATGAAGCCAGGAAAAGAATAAGGGAAAACAGAGACGAAGGACAGGCGACTCACCAGTGCCAGGCTGTGAAGCAGAAGTCCCCTCTCCACCAACATTTGGCGTCGTGGCAGAGCCACCAGCGCCCAAGTTCCCCTCTTCCTCCATGGGTGTGGGCTCTGTGCCTGATGCCCTTGCCGAGGACGCCCCCTGCGGCGGTGTAGTCGATGGGGGTGGTGTGTTAGGAGTAGCCCTCTGTGGCTCCTCCTGCTGCCGCTTCCCTCCTGCAAACCCGGCAAGGTCATCATCATAGCATCGAGCACCTACCACGTGTCGAGTAAGAAGAGGGTGACGAACTTACTCTGGGGGCTGCACCGGGGGCTGCTGTCTGGGCTACTCAGCACCACCAGTGGTGTCTTTGAAGCCCCAGCCGGGGGCTGGCTGCTCGCCGAGGTCCTCGCCCTCTTCGCCCTCTGGGCCAACGTCTCTGTCTCCCTACGAAAGCAAAAATGGATCAAGCGACCCAATTCAAGGAAATGGAAATGACAGTAAGGAACGGAGAACTTACTCGTCATCCATCTCCTCCTCTTCCACCAGTTTCCTTTTCCTCTCTGGGCTGAGAGGCCCGAGATCAAAAGGGAGCTCTGCATCATCATCTGAGTCGACGCCTGCCGGAGGAGGCAAAGGAGGCGGCGGGGTTTGTGCGCGCCCGGATGAGGAAGGGGCTGTTGTCTTCTTCTTCTCAGCGGTCTTCGTCAGCCTCTTGGCTGCCGTGGTCCTCGTGTGGCGCCCAGACCCCTCCAGGGTCAATTGAGGCCGCGCAGCCCTGCCGGGCCGAACCGGCTCACCGGAGCCAGCCCGCCGCGGGACTCGCCCTCTTCCCCTGGTTGGCGTCGAGCCCGCCGCCGCGTCCTCCTCCTCCTCCCCCGACGACTCGTCGGTTGCGTCTTCGATGAGCGGAGATCCAGTGTTGGCGCTGCCGACCTCCCCGGAGGCCGCCGCCCATCGGGAGAGCTTCTCTTCCTCCGCCGCCATTGCGGCCGTGTCCTCCATGCCCCCGGCGCTACTGGCCTCCATGGCAAGCTGTGCCTCCCTCGCCCTAGTGGTGATGTAGTCCAGCTCTGCCTGGGTGGTGTCCATGATAAGCCACCGCTCGGTGTCGGCATTGACATACACCTCGATCAGGGTGTCGAAGAATTGCTGCACATCCTCGACCTTCGGCTCCTTCTAGCTCGGGACAGGGCCGTGCGCACTACAGTCTGGCATCATGGCGATGATCTCAGACCGACGCGAATTGTTGCACAATGGGACCACCCCCGCTGTCAGCTTGAAAAATGGCCCCTTGAGGGCCTTGCCAACCTTTGCGGCAGCCCTCGCGGCCTTGCCGGTCCGCTCGACCTCGCCATCACGACACACATCAAGCTGGAAAAGCCGCTGGCAGAAGTGGGCATGCGCCAGCACTATGAAGTTGTGATCGAGGCCGGGGCAGAGTCGCATAATGTCAGCCGGATTCGTGAAGAGCCAAGCTGGCCTCCCCTTGCTGTGCAACGGGGTGATCCGGCGGTGAATGAAGTCCGCCCCGATCATCTCAAGGGTGAGTCCAGCCTGGGTGAGCCGGAGAATCCTGGTGGTGGCGACGGTGAGCCTCCCATCGGCGCCGTCGACATCGCTCCAATCGCTTCGGCGGACCTTGCAGAATTCCAATGGGTTTTCGTCTTCAATCCAGCACCACCGGCCACGCCATTCCTCCCACCTCTCCTTCACGGCACCGTCCGGGTACGCCCCCTTGGATCTTGGGATCCAGGTGACACAACCGGAGACGGCTCCTCCCGGCCGGATTCGAGGGAAGAAGTAATGGCGGAAGAGCGCCGTGTTGGGCTGCACCCCGGCAAAGCCTTCGCAAAGATGCACGAAGAAAGCCATGCATGCCACCGCATTCGGAGTAAAATCCAAGAGGCGAAAGCCGAAGGTGCGCATAACATCGCAGAAGAAATCGAAGAAAGGAGGGCATAACCCGCAAGAAAAGTAATCAACAAAGAAGGGGTACCGATTTGAGGCAGGATCAGCGCAAGCAGCAGGAATGATGCGCGTCGCCGGGTGTCCCGAATCCTCTCCCCCTATCTTCACTCCCCATAGGGGCTTGAAGGAGGGCCGGAGCTCTTGAACATCAACTGTCGAGGGGAAGAAGAAGGCGGACTTCGTCCGGTCCCCCGACAGCGTGCTCTCCGGCGGCTCCACCGTCCCGGCGCCCTTAGCCACCCCCTTGCCCTTGGCGAATTTGGGAGCCATGGCGACCAAGAAGTTGAGAGGGCTGAGGAAGGGGGATGGCAAAGCAGCGGTGGCGGGCGACAACGAAAGCTTAGGAAGGAAGGAAGAAAGGGAACGGCGGCTCTGAGATCGGAAAAGGCGCGAGGGAAGAGGAGAAAGTGAGCAGCGCGCCCACGGTTATTCCTCCTTATGAGGGAAACACGTGGGCTGCCTCCTTTCACATTAACTGTGATGTGACGCATGCCTGCGGGAAGCAACCCCATGCATGCCGCCCACGTCACACACGCCTCCCCACGCCGCGCCATGCGCGGGAAGCATGGGAAGCGCAGCGCGCGAAGAGACTTACCACGGTAAAAACTGCCCTGCCTGCCCGCGCACCGTTTTTGGGCCTAGCCCAACGACGCGATTGCGCTTACATGTGGCCCAGGCCCGGGGGCTGCTATCAGTGTACAAAAAGAGGGGTACGCTTTTTGTACCCCTATAACTGTGCACGGGCAGTCTGAGCCACGGGCACCACCACACTGAGGAAGGCAAGGGAGGTGAGCCAAGGTAAGGCCGAAGCTCAGGAGAAGCAGAACAACGCCAAGACCAAGACCACAAAGAGCAAAGGGGACGAAGCGGACCCCCCCGGCAAGATCCTTGCCGGGAGGCGGTTTTAGCAAACCCGGCAAGACCCTTGCCATGGCAGCTCGCCCCACACCTACGGAGTGAGTCACCCTTGAGTCCACTGCCCCCATGGGGCAAGGATTTGGGAGACATCCCCGTGGTGGCATGCAGATCTTTGTGAAGACATTCAAGATCGGATACACCCTTCAGAAGATGATAATCCTTGGCGGGATCCCAACCAAGGAGGACCACACGGCCCCCGGCAAGAGCCTTGCCGAGGATGACAGCAGGCGCCACAGCAAGACCCTTGCTGGGGCCCCAGCAAGGCCCTTGCCAAGAATACCCATTGGGCCACCATCAGGCCCACGCCAGTCAAACCTCCACCGCCATTCGCATGCAGCTGCCGACCCAACCAGCTGGGCAGGCACCTGCGTGGCGGCATGCAGATCTTCATGGAGACCCAGCACTGCGTCACCTCAGCTGCCTGCCTGCCTACATGGCACTGCGGGTGCCGCTGGCCAGGGCGCGTGTCGACGCGAGAGGGAGCGACGACGGACGAGACAGGGCTCTCCCCCGTCCCCGATAAAGCAAGGACACCCGGGCAAGACGCATTAAATGCGCCTTGTCATGTAATGCGAGGGATAACCTCACATCACTGTTCCCTTTCCACCTCCTGGTAGTACTGTGGCAACCCCTTTCCTATAAAAGGAGGCCCGAGGTGACCAGGAGGAGGATTCGGCTTTTTGGAGCTCCTCACGCCCCATAGCTAGCTCAAGAACACAGATATACAATCCACCAAAGCAGGAGTAGGGTTTTACGCATCCCCGCGGCCCGAACCTGGATAAACGAAACGTGTGCTGTCTGTTTGATCCGCTCTTCTCATGACCCCGCGCCCCGCAACCGTAGTAGGGATTCTTGTGATCCCATAGGCATCATTCCCTCTGACATAAGGGGTAATGATCTTTCTTAGTAGCCTTATTTAATTTGCAGAAATCAATTACCATCCTATAGCCGGTAATAATTCTTTGTGGAATCAATTCATCTTTATCATTAGGAACAACAGTAATGCCTCCCTTCTTAGGGACACAATGAACAGGACTTACCCACTGACTATCAGCAACAGGATAAATTATACCTGCCTCTAGAAGCTTTAGTATTTATTTTCTTACCACTTCTTTCATTTTAGGATTCAGACGTCGTTGAGGATCACGAACTGGTTTGGCATGTGCTTCCAAATTTATTTTATGTTGACATAGAGTGGGACTAATGCCCTTAAGATCATGAAGAGTATATCCAATAGCAGCATGGTGCTTCTTCAGAGTTTTCAATAATCTTTCTTCTTCATGCTCTAGAAGGTTAGCACTAATAATAATAGGATATATCTTCTTTTCATCAAGATAAGCATATTTAAGATTATCAGGCAACGGCTTAAGCTCAAACACGGGATCACCCTTAGGTGGATGAGGATCCCCTAGGATTTCAACAGGAAAATTGTGTTTTAGCATAGGTTCTTGTTTAAAGAATAGTTCATCTATTTCCCTTCTTTCATTCATAAACATATCATTCTCATGGTCTAGCAAATATTGTTCTAAAGGATCATTAGGAGGTACGGCAATAGAAGCAAGACCAATAATTTCATCCTTACTAGGCAATTATTCTTCACGGTGTTGTTTAATAAATTTAGAGAAATTAAACTCATGAGTCATATCATCCAAGCCAATAGTAACAACATTCTTTTTGCAGTCTATCCTAGCATTAACTGTATTCAAGAAGGGTCTACCAAATATAATGGGACAAAAGCTATCTTTTGGAGAACTAAGAACAAGAAAATTAGCAGGATATTTAGTTTTCCCGCACAAGACTTCCACATCTCTAACAATTCCCATTGCTGAAATAGTATCTCTATTAGCAAGTTTAATTGTGACATCAATATCTTCTAACTCAGCAGGTGCAATTTCATGCTTGATTTCTTTATACAAGTCATAAGGTATAACACTAGCACTAGCACCCATATCACATAAGCCATGATAACAATGATATCCTGTTTTAACAGAAATAATAGGCACGCCTACCACATGTCTATGTTTATCTTTAGCACACGGTTTAGCAATTCTAGCAGTTTCACCGCAGAACTGAATAACATGCCCATCAATATTATCAGACAAGATCTCTTTAACAATAGCAATATTAGATTCAACTTTAACTTGCTCAGGAGGTGTATATGTTTTAATATTGCTTTTATGAACCACAGTTGAAGCTTTAGCATGATCCTTTATCCTAACAGGGATAGGTGGTTTCTCAACACAAGAAGTAGGAACAATAGGATCATTATAAGTGACAGTTTTTCTTCAACTTTAATAGGTGCAGCTACTTTTACTTCTATGGAAGGATGATACTTCAACCACTTCTCCTTTGGGAGATCAACATAAGTAGCGAAAGATTCACAGAAAGAAGCTACCATCTTAGAATCAAGTCCATATTTAGTGCTAAACTTACGGAAAATATCAGTATCCATAAAAGATTTAACACAATCAAACTTATGTGTCATACCTGACTCCTTACCATTGTCGAGGTCCCAATCTTCAGAGTTGCGTTTAATTCTATCCAATAAATCCCATTTGAATTCAATAGTCTTCATCATAAAAGAGCCAGCACAAGAAGTATCAAGCATGGTGCGATTGTTATCAGAAAGCCGAGCATAAAAAAGTTTTGAAGAATTGTTTCTCTTGGAAGCTGATGATCGGGGCATGAATATAACATTGATTTAATCCTCCCCCAAGCTTGAGCGATGCTTTCTCCTTCACGGGGCCAAAAATTATATATATATAATTGCGATCACGATGAACAAGATGCATAGGGTAATACTTTTGATGAAATTCCAATTTCAATCTTCTATAGTTCCATGATCCCATATCATCACATAGCCTATACCATGTCAATGCGTATCCCTTAAAAGATAAAGGGAAGACTTTCTTCTTAGCAACATCATCGGAAATACCTGCAAGCTTAAATAATCCACAAACTTCATCCACATATATTAGGTGTTCATCAGGATGCTTTGTTCCATCTCCTATAAAAGGATTAGCTAGCAATTTTTCTATTATACTCGAAGGATACTCATAAGGAATTTCATTTTCAATAGGTTCAGTAGGTTGAGGAGCAACTCTTTGCTCTACTGGTCGGGGTGAAGATACCCCGAACAGGCCCCTCAGAGGATTACTTTCCATAGTAACAAGTCACAGTAAATTTGAGCACACTATATAAATTTTTCATTACCAAATTCCACCTACCAAAGGCGCTTCACTCCCCGGCAACGACGCCAGAAAAGAGTTGATACGTCTCCAATGTATCTATAATTTTTGATTGCTCCATGCTATATTATCTACTATTTTGGACTATATTGGGCTTTATTTTCCACTTTTATATTATTTTTGGGACTAACCTATTAACCGGAGGCCCAGCCCAGAATTGATGTTTTTGCCTATTTCAGTGTTTCGGATAAACAGAATATCAAACAGAGTCCAAACAGAATAAAATCTTCGGAAACGTGATTTTCTCACCGAACGTGATCCAGGAGACTTGGACCCTACTGCAAGGGATCAAAGAGGTGGTCACGAGGGTGGGGGGTGCCCCCCTAGGGCGCACCCCCTGCCTCGTGGGCCCCTCGGTGCTCCACCGACGTACTCCTTCCTCCTATATATACACACGTACCCCCAAACGATCAGAACAGGAGCCAAAACCCTAATTCCACCGCCGCAACTTTCTGTATCCACGAGATCCCATCTTGGGGTCTGTTCCGGAGCTCCGCCGGAAGAGGGCCGTCATCACGGAGGGCTTCTACATCATCCTAGCCCCTCCGATGAAGTGTGAGTAGTTTACCTCGGACCTTCGGGTCCATAGTTAGTAGCTAGATGGCTTCTTCTCTCTCTTTGAATCTCAATACAAAGTTCTCCCCCTCTCTCGTGGAGATCTATTCGATATAATCTTCTTTTTGTGGTGTGTTTGTTGAGACCAATGAATTGTGGGTTTATGATCAAGTCTATCTATGAATAATATTTGAATCTTCTATGAATTCTTTTATGCATGATTGGTTATCTTTGCAAGTCTCTTCTAATTATCCGTTTGGTTTGGCCAACTAGATTGGTATTTCTTGCGATGGGAGAAGTGCTTAGCTTTGGGTTTGATCTTGCGGTGTCCTTACCCAGTGACAGAAGGGGAAGCAAGGCACATATTGTATCGTTGCCATCGAGGATAACAAGATGGGGTTTATTTCATATTGCATGAATTTATCTCTGTACATCATTTCATCTTGCTTAAGGCATTACTCTGCTTTTAACTTAATACTCTAGGTGCATGCTGGATAGCGGTCGATGAGTGGAGTAATAGTAGTAGATGCAGAATCGTTTCGATCTACTTGTCACGGACGTGATGCCTATATATATGATCATGCCTAGATATTCTCATAAGTATGCAAAATTCTATCAATTGCTCAACAGTAATTTGTTCACCCACCGTAGAATACTTATGCACTTGAGAGAAGCCACTAGTGAAACCTATGTCCCCCGGGTCTATTCTCATCATATCAATCTCCATCACTTTTATATTGCTTTGCTATTTACTTTGCCTTTACTTTTTACTTTGCATCTTTATATCAAAAATACCAAAAATATTCTATCTATCATATCTCACTCTCGTAAGTGACCGTGAAGGGCTTGACAACCCCTAATCGTGTTGGTTGCGAGTAGCTATCGCTTTGTGCAGGTACGACGGACTTGAGCGTGGGCTCCTACTGGATTGATACCTTGGTTCTCAAAAACTAAGGGAAATACTTACGATACTCTGCTGCATCATCCCTTCCTCTTCGGGGAAAACAAACGCAAGCTCAAGACGTAGCAAGAAGGATTTCTGGCGCCGTTGCCGGGGAGTCTACGCAAAAAGTCAATATACCAAGTAACCATCACAATCCCTATCTCTCGCATTACATTATTTGCCATTTGCCTCTCGTTTTTTTCTCCCCCCAATTCACCCTTGCCATTTTATTTGCCCTCTCTCACTATCATCCCTCTCGGTTTGCCTCTTTTTATCTGCTTGCTTTTTGTTTGCCCGTGTGTTAGATTGCTTGTTTGTCGTGATGGCTCAAGATACTACCAAATTGTGTGACTTCACCAATACCAATAATAATGATTTCCTTAGCACTCCGATTGCTCCTCTTACCGATGCTGAATCTTGTGAAATTAATACTGCTTTGTTGAATCTTGTCATGAAAGATCAATTCGCCGGCCTTCCTAGTGAAGATGCCGCTACTCATCTAAATAGCTTCGTTGATTTATGTGATCTGCAAAACAAAAAAGATGTCAATAATGATGTTGTTAAATTGAAGCTATTTCATTTTTTGCTTAGAGGTCGTGCTAAAGCTTGGTTTTCGTCTTTGCCTAAGAATAGTATTGACTCATGGACCAAATGCAAAGATGCTTTTATCTCTAAGTATTTTCCTTCTGCCAAGATAATCTCTCTTAGAAATGATATAATGAACTTTAAACAACTTGATCATGAACATGTTGCACAAGCTTGGGAGAGAATGAAATTAATGATACGTAATTGCCCTACTCATGGTTTGAATTTGTGGATATTATACAAAAAATTTATGCCGGATTGAATTTTGCTTCTAGAAATCTGTTAGATTCGGCCGCAGGAGGCACTTTTATGGAAATCACTTTCGGAGATGCTACTAAATCCTAGATAATATTGTGGTTAATTATTCTCAATGGCGTACTGAAAGAACTTCTAATAAAAAGGTGCATGCGATAGAAGAAAATAATGTGTTGAGTGAAAAGATGGATGAACTTATGAAATTATTTGCTACTAAGAGTGCTTCTTCTGATCCTAATGATATGCCTTTGTCTACTTTGATTGAGAATAACAATGAATCTATGGATGTGAATTTTGTTGGTAGGAATAATTTTGGTAACAACGCTTATAGAGGGAATTTTAATCCTAGGCCATATCCTAGTAATCCTTCTAATAATTATGGGAATTCCTACAACAACTCTTATGGAAATTATAATAAGATT
>NC_041390.1:212659383-212668339 GCF_002162155.2 Triticum dicoccoides | reverse complement strand
ATTGATTGTATTTCCTTGTTGCAATCCGTGCTAAATTCTCCACATGCTTATAGTCGAAATAAAGCCTTCACCGAACATATTGTTGATGCCTTGATGCAATCTTATGAAGAAAAACTTGAGTTGAAAGTTTCTATACCTAGAAAACTCTATGATGAGTGGGAACCAACTATTAAAATTAAAATTAAAGATCATGAGTTTTATGCTTTGTGTGATTTGGGTGCTAGTGTATCTACTATTCCCAAGACTTTGTGTGATTTACTAGATTTCCGTAATTTTGATGATTGCTCCCTAAACTTGCATCTTGCGGATTCCACTATTAAGAAACCAATGGGAAGAATTAATGATGTTCTTATTGTTGGAATTATGTGCCCGTAGATTTCACTGTTCTTGATATAGATTGCAATCCTTCTTGCCCTATTATTCTTGGTAGACCTTTCCTTAGAACGGTTGGTGCGATTATTGATATGAAGGAAGGGAATATTAGATTTCAATTTCCATTAAAAAAGGGAATGGAAAACTTTCCAACAAAAAAATAAAATTACCATACGAAACTACATGAGAGCCACTTATGGATTGCCTACCAAAGATGGCAATACCTAGATCTATTCTTGCTCGTTATGCCTAGCTAGGGGCGTTAAACGATAGCACTTGTTGGGAGGCAACCCAATTTTATTTTTATTCCTTTATTTTTGATCCTGTTTAGTTATAAATAGATTTTTTAGCCTCTGTTTTGTTTGTGTTTTTTGTGTTTAATTAGTGTTTGTGCAAAGTAGAACCGTTGGGAAGACTTGGGGAAAGTCTTGTTGAACTTGCTGTAAAAAACAGAAACTTTAGCGCTCACGAGAACTGCTGTCATTTTTATTTGAAGAGTGATATTGAGTTAATTCTTTTTGCAGATGATTAATAGATAAATTCCTCACGTCCAGAAATTTATCTTAGAATTTTTGGGGTTCGATATCTTGCGCTAGCTACATATTACTACATACTGTTCTGTTTTTGACAGATTATGTTTTTTGTGTGTTGTTTGCTTATTTTGATGAATCTATGGCTAGTAAAATAGTTTATAATCCATAGAGAAGTTGAAATACAGTAGGTTTAACACCAATATAAATAAAGAATGAGTTCATTACAGTACCTTGAAGTGGTATTTTGTTTTCTTTCGCTAACAGAGCTCACGAGTTTTCTATTTTGAGTTTTGTGTTGTGAAGTTTTCAAGTTTTGGGTGAATTCTTTTCATGGATCATGGAACAAGGAGTGGCAAGAGCCTAAGATTGGGGATGCCCATGGCACCCCCAAGATAATCCAATAACACCAAAAATTCAAAGCTTGGGGATGCCCCCGGAAGGCATCCCCTCTTTCGTCCACTTCCATCGGTAATTTACTAGGAGCTATATTTTTATTCACTAACATGATATGTGTTTTGCTTGGAGCATCTTGTATTATTTGTGTCTTTGTTTGTTAGTATGCCACAATCATCCTTGGTGTACACACCTTTTGATAGAACCATACATGAATTAAAATTTGATAGAATACTCTATGTGCTTCACTTATATCTTTTGAGCTAGATAATTTTGCTCTATGTGCTTCACTTATATCTTTTGAGCTAGATAATTTTGCTCTATGTGCTTCACTTATATCTTTTGAGCTAGATAATTTTTCTCTGTGTGCTTCACTTAAATCTTTTAGAGCACGGTGGTGGATATGTTTTAAAGAAACTATTGATCTCCCATGCTTCACTTAAATTAATTTGAGAGTCTCTTAATAGCATGGTAATTTGCCTAATAATAATATGCTTGGTATTCAAGATTTGTGAAACTTTCTTTTGAGTGTGTTGAATACTAAGAAAAGATTGAAGCATGATAATTGTTTTGAGTTACGGAGGTGATAATATTAAAGTCATGCTAGTTGAGTAGTTGTGAATTTAAAGAATACTTGTGTTGAAGTTTGTGATTCCCGTAACATGCACATATGCTGAACCGTTATGTGATGAAGTCGGAGCATGATTTATTTATTGATTGTCTTCCTTATGAGTGGCGGTCGGGGACGAGCGATGGTCTTTTCCTACCAATCTATCCCCCCAGGAGCATGCACATAATACTTTTATTTGATAACTTCTAAATTTTTGCAATAAGTATATGAGTTCTTTATGACTAATGTTGAGTCCATGGATTATACGCACTCCCACCCTTCCACCCTTGCTAGCCTCTCTAATACCGCGCAACTTTTGCCGGTATCATCCACCTACCATATACCTTCCTCAAAACAGCCACCATACCTACCTATTATGGCATTTCCATAGCCATTCCGAGATATATTGCCATGCAACTTTCCACCATCTAGTGCATCATGACATATCCATCATTGTCATATTGCTTAGCATGATCATGTAGTTGACATAGTATTTGTGGCAAAGCCACCCTTCATAATTCTTTCATACTTGTCACTCGTGATTCCTTGCATATCCTGGTACACCGCCGGAGGCATTCATATAGAGTCATACTTTGTTTTAGTATCGAGTTGTAATCATTGAGTTGTAAATAAATAGAAGTGTGATGATCATCATTCAATAGAGCATTGTCCCAAAAAAAGCAAGGCCAAAGAAAAAAAGAAGGCCCAAAAAAAAAAGGGGGCAATGCTACTATCCTTTTTTCCACACTTGTGCTTCAAAGTAGCACCATGATATAGCGAGTCTCATATATTGTGCTTCAAAGTAGCACCATGTTCTTCATATAGAGAGTCTCATATGTTGTCACTTTCATATACTAGTGGGAATTTTACGTTATAGAACTTGGCTTGCATATTCCAATGATGGGCTTCCTCAAATTGCCCTAGGTCTTCGTGAGCAAGCAAGTTGGATGCACACCCACTAGTTTATTTTGTTGAGCTTTCATACATTTATAGCTCTAGTGCATCCGTTGCATGGCAATCCCTACTCACTCACATTGATATCTATTAATGGGCATCTCCATAGCCCGTTGATATGCCTAGTCGATGTGAGACTATCTTCTCCTTTTTGTCTTCTCCACAACCACCATTCTATTCCACCTATACTGCTATATCCATGGCTCACGCTAATGTATTGCGTGAAGATTGAAAAAGTTTTGAAAAAGTTAGAGTATGAAACAATTGCCTATTTCAGTGTTTCGGGTAAACAGCGGAGTCCAAATGGAATAAAATCTTCGGAAACGTGATTTTATCACCAAACGTGATCCAGGAGACTAGGACCCTACTGCAAGGGATCAAAGAGGTGGTCACGAGGGTGGGGGGCGCCCCCCTAGGGCGCGCCCCCCTGCCTCGTGGGCCCCTCGGTGCTCCACTGATGTACTCCTTCCTCCTATATATACACACGTACCCCCAAACGATCAAGACAGGAGCCAAAACCCTAATTCCACCACCACAACTTTCTGTATCCATGAGATCCCATCTTGGGGCCTATTCCGGAGCTCCGCCGGAAGAGGGTCGTCATCACGGAGGGCTTCTACATCATCCTAGCCCCTCCAATGAAGTGTGAGTATTTTACCTCAGACCTTCGGGTCCATAGTTAGTAGCTAGATGGCTTCTTCTCTCTCTTTGAATCTCAATACAAAGTTCTCCCCCTCTCTCGTGGAGATCTATTCGATGTAATCTTCTTTTTGCGGTTTGTTTGTTGAGACCGATGAATTGTGGGTTTATGATCAAGTCTATCTATAAATAATATTTGAATCTTCTCTGAATTCTTTTATGCATGATTGGTTATCTTTGCAAGTCTCTTCGAATTATCCGTTTGCTTTGGCCAACTAGATTGGTAGTTCTTGCCATGGGAGAAGTGCTTAGCTTTGGGTTCGATCTTGCGGTGTCCTTAACCAATGACAGAAGGGGCAGCAAGGCACGTATTGTCTCATTGCCATCGAGGATAACAAGATGGGGTTTATTTCATATTGCATGAATTTATCTCTCTACATCATGTCATCTTGCTTAAGGTGTTACTCTGTTTTTAACTTAATACTCTAGATGCATGCTGCATAGCGGTCGATGAGTGGAGTAATAGTAGTAGATGCAGAATCATTTCGATCTACTTGTCACGGACGTGATGCCTATATACATGATCATGCCTAGATATTCTCATAATTATGCATAATTCTATCAATAGCTCAACAGTAATTTGTTCACCCACCATAGAATACTTATGCTCTTGAGAGAAGCCACTAGTGAAACCTATGGCCCCCGGGTCTATTCTCATCATATCAATCTCCATCACTTTTATATTGCTTTGCTATTTACTTTGCCTTTACTTTTAACTTTGCATCTTTATATCAAAAATACCAAAAATATTATATCTATCAGATCTCACTCTCGTAAGTGACCGCGAAGGGATTGACAACCCCTAATCACGTTGGTTGCGAGTAGCTATCGCTTTGTGCAGGTACGAGGGACTTGAGCGTGGGCTCCTACTGGATTGATACCTTGGTTCTCAAAAACTGAGGGAAATACTTATGCTACTCTGCTGCATCATCCCTTCCTCTTCAGGGAAAACCAACGCAAGCTCAAGACGTAGCAAGAGTCTTGATGACCCACAAGTATAGGGGATCTATCGTAGTCCTTTCGATAAGTAAGAGTGTCGAACCCAACGAGGAGCAGAAGGAAATGATAAACAGTTTTCAGCAAGGTATTCTCTGCAAGTACTGAAATAAGTGGTAACAGATAGTTTTGTAATGAGATAATTTGTAACGAGCAATAAGTAACAAAAGTAAATAAAGTGCAGCAAGGTGGCCCAATCATTTTTGTAGCAAAGGACAAGCCTGGACAAACTCTTATATAAGGAAAAGCGCTCCCAAGGACACATGGGAATATTGTCAAGCTAGTTTTCATGACGTTCATATGATTCGCGTTCGGTACTTTGATAATTTGATATGTGGGTGGACCGGTGCTTGGGTGCTGTTCTTACTTGAACAAGCATCCCACTTATGATTAACCTCTATTGCAAGCATCCACAACTACACCGAAAGTATTAAGGTAAACCTAACCATAGCATGAAACATATGGATCCAAATCAGCCCCTTACGAAGCAACGCATAAACTAGGGTTTAAGCTTCTGTCACTCTAGCAACCCATCATCTACTTATTACTTCCCAATGCCTTCCTCTAGGCCCAAATAATGGTGAAGTGTTATGTAGTTGACGTTCACATAACACCACTAGAGGCTAGACAACATACATCTCATCAAAATATCAAACGAATACCAAATTCACATGACTAGTAATAGCAAGACTTCTCCCTTGTCCTCAGGAACAAACGTAACTACTCACAAAGCATAAACATGTTCATAATCATAGGGGTATTAATATGCATAAAGGATCTGAACATATGATCTTCCACCAATTAAACCAACTAGCATCAACTACAAGGAGTAATTAACACTACTAGCAACCTACTAGCACCAATACCGGACTTGAAGACAAGAATCGGATACAAGAGATGAACTAGGGTTTTGAGATGAGATGGTGCTGATGAAAATGTTGATGGAGATTGCCCTCTCCTGATGAGAGGAGCGTTGGTGATGATGATGGCGATGATTTCCCCCTCCGGGAGGGAAGTTTCCCCGGCAGAACAGCTCTGCCAGAGCTCTAGATTGGATCCGCCAAGGTTCCGCCTTGTGGCGGCGGAGTTTCGTCCCGAAAGGTTGCTTCTTCTTTTTTTCTCGATGAAAGACTTCATATAGGAGAAGATGGTCATCGGAGAGCCACCAGGGGGCCCACGGGGCAGGGGGCGCGCCCTAGGGGGGGCGCCCCCACCCTCGTGAGAAGGGTGTGGGCCCCCTGGTCTTCATCTTTGGCGAGGATTTTTCATTATTTATTATAAGGTGTTCCATGGAGTTTCAGGACTTTTGGAGTTGTGCAGGATAGGTCTCTAATATTTGCTCCTTTTCCGGCCAGAATTCCAGCTCCCGGCATTCTCCCTTCTTATGTAAACCTTGTAAAATAAGAGAGAATAGCCATAAGTATTGTGACATAATGTGAAATAACAGCCCATAATGCAATAAATATCGATATAAAAGCATGATGCAAAATGGACGTATCAGTAGTCGAACTTCTTCGCGCTCTAACCGATCAAGTACCGAACATAAGACACCTCTGTGTTATGCACACGTTCAGTTCGGCGATGTCCTCCGCCTCCTTGATCCAGCAAGTCAGTAAGGTAGTAGATGAGTTCTGGTAGCAGGACGGTGTGGTGACGGTGACGGTGAAGTGATCTCTGCAGGGCTTCGCCTAACACTACGAAAATATGACCAGAGGTGTAAACGGTGGAGGGGGCGCCACACACGGCTAGGCAATTGGCTATTGTGTGCTAGGCGCCCCCTCCCACATATATGTAGGTGGGAGGGAGGAGCAGCCAAAGGGGGTGCCCAAGTAGGAGGAGTCCTACTTGGGGTCTCTCCCAAGCTGCGCCCCCTACCTTATATAGGTGCGAGGGAAAGGCATGGGAGGGTGGCGCCCCCTTTCCTTTCTCCCATGAGAGGGAAAGGCCGGAGGGGCTAGCCCTCCCCCTTTCCTTCCCTAGGGCTGACCGGCCAGGGAGAGGGGCACACCAGCCCACCGTGGGCTGGTCTATCCCTCCCTTAGCCCATTAAGCCCATAACACCTAACGGGGGTGTTCAGAACCACTTCCAGTGACCCGATGGCTACCCGGTGCATCCCGAAACCCTTCCGGTGTCCGAATACCATCATCCTATATATTAATATTTACCTCATGACCATTTCGAGACTCATCGTCATGTCCGTGATCTCATCCGGGACTCCGAACAACATTCGGTCACCAAATCATATAATTCGTATAACACTATATCGTCAACGGACATTAAGCGTGCGGACCCTACGGGTTCGAGAACTATGTAGACATGACCGAGACACCTCGCCGTTAAATAACCAATAGCGGAACCTGGATGCCCGTCTTGTCTCCTACATATTCTATGAAGATCTTTATCAGTCGAACTGTTTGACAACATACGTAATTCCATTTATCTATCGGAATGTTACTTTCGCGAGATTCGATCATCGGTATCTTCATACCTAGTTCAATCTTGTTACCGGCAAGTATGTTTACTTGTTCCATAATACATCATCTCGTAACTAACTCCTCAGTCATTTGTTTGCAAGCTTGTGATGTGTATTACCAAGAGGGCCCGGAGATACCTCTCCGATACCCGGAGTGACAAATCGTAATCTCGATCTATGGTAACTCAACAAACACCTTCGGAGATACTTGTAGAGCATCTTTATCACCTAGATACATTGTGAAGTTTGATAGCACCCAAGGTACTCCTTCGGTATCTGGGAGTTGCATAATCTCATAGTTGGAGGATTATGTATTTGACATGAAGAAAGTAATAGCAATAAACTGAATGATCATTATGCTAAGCTAACGGATGGGTCTTGTCCATCACATCATTCTCCTAATGATGTGATCCTGTTATCAAATGACAACACATGTCCATGGTTAGGAAACCTTAACCAGCTTTGATCAACGAGCTAGTCTAGTAGAGGCTTCCTAGGGACACGGTATTTGTTTATGTATTCACACATGTATTTAAGTTTCCAATCAATACAATTCTAGCATGAATAACAAAAATTTATCATGAATAAGGAAATATAAAATAACAACTTTATTATTGCCTCTATGGCATATTTCCTTCAGACTATGCGTGAATTTTGCTTGAAATATGTTTGGTTGGTGTCCTTGAAAAGTAGTGACTAGCACCTCGCCTAGCAGTCCTGGAGTGCGATTAGCCTTGTCCAACTAAGAATATAATATAAAATAAAAATATTAAAAAATATAAGAAAATAAAATGTTTGGCCCAAGTAGTGTGGTAAGTTGTGTGGCAGGAGTCTGAATTCTTACGCCTGGCCATCAACCTAGACTAATTAGAAGCCATGAGCACCATGGTCCACCTATGTGAAAATCCTTTGACCACTAAAGGACAATGTAGAATCCTAGGTTGGAACCAAGCACGAGTCTCGCCTGGCCAGAAAAAAGTATCTAACTATCTAAGGCTCCATCTAGGCATGCACCAATTTTTTCAAACATGATACTAGGCCCCGAACTAAACATATATAAAACCTGAGTTTGATTGTGCTAAATATTTTATGGACACCGATGCTTTTCATAAGTTTAGCATTAAACATTGACTTAATCTAAGATAATAGCCTCTTTCTGTGAAGCATTTGCTACATGTTGATCTCCCTTAGGAGAAGTGGTTTAAGTATCATCCCCTTATTGAAGAAAAGATTGAGGAACTTGTTATAGTTAAAGATGAAACTATCATTTACAATGTTGATCCAGCTATGCCTATTGCTCATATTGAGAAAAACCTCCTTTTCCTGTTAGGATTGAGGAACATGCTAAAGTTTCAACTGTGGTTAACAAAAGATATTAGAGCACCTAGACCCTCTGAACAAATTAAAGTTGAATGTAATGTTGCCATGCTTAAAGATCTCTTAGTTGATAATATGATGGGCATATTATTTACTTTTGTGATGAAGCTACTAGAATTGCTAAGCCTGATCGTAAAGATAAGAATAAGCCTGTTGTTGGCATGCCTATTAGTTTTGTTAAAATAGGAGATCATTGTTACCATGGTTTACGTTATTTGCGTAGTAGTGTGAGTGCTATTCCATTTACCTTATATAAAGAGATTATGAATGATATTGCACCTGCTGAGACAGAAGATATTGATGTTACTATTAAGCTTGCGAATAGAGATACTATTTCACCGCTTGGGATTTTTACAGATGTTGAAGTCTTGTGTGGTAAAAATAAAATACCCTACTGATTTTCTAGTTCTTGGTTCTCCACAAGATGATTTTTGTCCCATTATATTTGGTAGACCTTTCTTGAATACATTAATGCAAAGATTTATTATACTAAAGAAACTATCAGTGTTAACTTTGGTCATGTATCTCATGAGTTTAATTTCTCTAAA
>NC_041390.1:212653711-212659373 GCF_002162155.2 Triticum dicoccoides | reverse complement strand
TCTGTAGACAACCTCATGATAAAGAATTTCCTTGTAAGGATGAAATTATTGATCTTGCTTCTATTTCGTACATCCTATTGATCTGTTAGAACAATATTTTCTAGACCATGAAAATGATATGCATATGAATGAATGAAATGAAATAGATAAGATATTCTTTGATCAAGAACATATCCTTAAATATAATTTGCCTGTTGAAACTCTTGGAGGTCCTCCTCCATCTAAGGGTGATCCTGTTTTTGAACTTAAGCAATTACCTGACACGTTGAAATATGCTTATCTTGATGAAAAGAAGATATATCATGTTATTATCAATGCTAACCTTTCAGAGCATGAAGAAAAGAGATTACTTAAAACTCTGAGGAAGCACCATGCTGCTATTGGATATACTCTTAATGATCTTAAGGGCCACTCTATGTCAGCATAAAATTAATATGGAACCTAATGCTAAGCCGATTGTTGATCACCAACAACAGTTGAATCCTAAGATGAAGGTGTCGGATTCAGGGTTCAGCAGACCCTTTAGAGGTTCGAACTCTGGGGTGCATGCGGAGAACTCTCCCTTCCCAATCTTCCTGCTCAACGATTCCACGTCCTAGCTCAACAAAACCAAGGGACAAGAGACACAGCAAATTATCCTGGTTCGGGCCACCTTGCGGTGTAATACCCTACTCCAGTGTTGTGGTGGATTGCCTCGAGGGGCTGAGGATGAACTAGTACAGTAGTTGAACAACCTCGGGAGGTGAGGTGTTCTTAAGCTCGGTGAGCTGGTGAGATGGTCAGGGTGGCATCGATCCATCCCCTCTACGGTGGTGGCTAAGTCCTATTTATAGTGGCCTTGGTCCTCTTCCCAAATGTAGGCAGGAAGGGATCCCACAACGGCCAAATTTGAAGGGGGGCAACTAGTACAAGCTATCCTAACAAAAGTAGACTTCAACTGCAAAAGGCTCTGGTTATGACACTGCAGTGGGATCCACGATGACCTCCGTCTTGCCGTCTTGGTGGTCTTGGTCTTGTTGCACCGATATGGAAACCTTTGCTTGATTCCTTGGGACCCCGCACCTGCGCTTGCCTCCTTAGCACCAAAGAGGAAACTGGTACACTGCGCCCGCTGGCGCCCGCTTGGCCTTGGTCGTCATGGCTCACGTCATATGAGCCTCGCGAGGTGTACCCTGCATAGATATCTCCGCTCCTCGGGAGCCAGCCTAGCAAGGCGCCCCCCAGGGAGGCCTTGGTGTCGTCCGCCTCGCGAGGGTCTTTGGTTGTTGTTGCTGAAGCTAGGCCGTACTGGGCCATTGATGGAGCCATGTCGTGGGCCGTAGGCAGGCAAGTTTGGGTACCCCCGTTCCCAGGACGCCGACAGTAGGCCCTGGGCCCAAGGCGCGCTCAAACTTGGCTTCAAGGTGAAGCCAAAGGGAAAGGGCAGAGCGCCGCGGGCCCCAACCGCCAGCGGCCTTGGTCGACGCATGGCGATTGATGGGACGTGGGCGCCTCCGCTTCCCCATGCTGCCTCGGCAACCGTTCGACTTGACGAGACTTCGCTGCATGCAGAGAAAAACCATCATTACGTGTGATCGTGGAGGTCAGCGGTTGGCCTCCTCTTGGCTATAAATGAGGAAAGGGGCGGAGCCCCCCTTGCTCATCTCTGTCTTCTGGAAGTTCGCTTCTTCTCCTTTTTTGTCTCTCCATCTTGCTGCAGCTCCCATGGCACCGATCAGGAGGTTCTCCACGGCGGAAAAGGGGAAGGCCCCTCGAGAGGAGCCTGAACCACTTCCACCATAGAGAAGGTTCATCCGCCCTCGCGATGTCGGGGAGAGACAGGAGGTGACGCGTGTCGGTGTCAAAACCGGTAGATCTCGGTTAGGGGGTCCCAACTATGCGTCTAAGGATTGAAGGTAATAGGAGGTGGCTGACATGATGTTTACCCAGGTTCGGGTCCTCTTGATGGAGGTAATACCCTACGTCATGCTTGATTGAATTTGATGAGTATAGGGGTTACAAGAGTTGATCCACCTCGAGATCATAATGGCTAAACCCTAGATGTCTAGCATGTATGATTATGACTACCTCTACGGACTAAACCCTCCGGTTTCTATAGATACCGGAGGGGACTAGGGTTTGTACAGAGCCGGTTTACAGAGAAAGGAATCTTCATATCCGAATGCCAAGCTTGCCTTCCACGCCAAGGAGAGTCCCATATGGACACGGGGGAAGCCTTATATCTACGACCCACCAGTCCGGCCCACGTCACATAGCCCGGATGCCCGGGGACCCCCTAATCCAGGACTCCCTCAGTAACCCTTGAACCAGGCTTCAATGACGATGTGTCCGCGTGCATATGGTCTTCGGCATTGCAAGGCAGGTTCCTCCTTCGAATACTCCAAAGTAGTTGATCAAAAGAACTATATCCGTCTCTGTGCAATAGTTACAACCCTGGACCACAAAGGCAAAATACTTTAAAGAAAAATAGGTTATGTCCTCTGACAACTTTTTATGCGAGGTATTGAATCCTGGCCTTATTATTATTTTGAACCGTTTTTTCAGCCTCTTGTTTCGCGTTTCGAGACGCAACTCCCAGCGACACATCTTGTCAAAGCAAAGATCATGTCCCCTTATTGCGGGATTTTCATCAATGAGGGTTTGGGTAATCAAACCGTGCCATCCGCTCAACCCCTTGGGAATAGGCAAATTTTAAGGCTTGTGCGGGGTCGCTTGACATTCATTGCCTTTATAAAGGGATAAGGTCCCATCTTTTACCCCACGCCTTCTCCTTCCTCAGCCTTCCCATCTTTGAGCTCTAGTGCCCAAGTCTCAATCCTTCTCCATTGCCACCATGCTCTCCGACCATGTCCGGATCCGGTTCGCAAGGCAAATGGGTGGCCTATTCCGTGACAAAGAAGGATATCCAGGGACTCCGGGAGGCGAGGTACTTAACCGCAGAAATCGCACACAGACTTCCGATGAAGGCGCAAGTCATCCCTACTCCAGAGCCTGGCGAAAGGGTCGTGTTCATCCCCCACTTCCTCCACAGGTTAGGATTTCCCCTTCACCCCTTTGTTCGTGGCCTCATGTTCTACTACGAGCTAGATTTTCACAATCTAGCCTTGAACTCCTTCCTCCATATCTCGGCGTTCATCGTCATGTGTGAGGCGTTTCTCCGCATCCCCCCACACTTCGGCCTATGGCTTAAGACCTTCAACGTGAAGCCGAAGGTGGTCGACGGGGAGCACGCGGATTGCGGCGGAGCCATGGTGAGTTAGATTCCTCACGCTACCTGGCCTAAATGGGCCTTTGTGGATACCGTCAAGAGATGGCAGCAGGAGTGGTTCTATATCACCGAACCCTGTGGCACCAAGTGGTCGGCCACTCCTGCATTCAGATCCGGACCCCCTCTGCGACTCGCTTCATGGACTAACAAGGGTCCAGAATGGGGATCGAGCAATGAGGTGTTGATGCTGCAAAAGAGCATCA
Organism: Triticum dicoccoides; assembly: GCF_002162155.2. Classification (NCBI taxonomy): domain Eukaryota; kingdom Viridiplantae; phylum Streptophyta; class Magnoliopsida; order Poales; family Poaceae; genus Triticum; species Triticum dicoccoides. Next base: position 212,655,902 of record NC_041390.1, on the reverse strand, counting down.
AAAGTATCATAGAGAAGAACACCCACCTCACTGACATGATTCAGGTGATGCTGATCCGCCAAACCCTTTCCTGCCAGCGATGACCTCTACATTTATGGGAGTTTAATCCAGAAGGGACTTGAACTCTGCGAAAATTCTTCGGCACGATGCACAAAGAGATCTGGAAATTGCTCTTTCAATCTCAAAAGTCGTGGCCGGAGACGTCTGAAGATGTTGGTCTCTACTGCAACCATCCACCCCTCCCCCCTGTAAGGGCTAAGCTTCCGCCTATAGCTTGGTTTCTTAATCTAGGGGATACACTAACCATTCCATCCTTTAAAAATGTCTAGACAAAGAAGGCGGAGTGGATCAGGTGTCCAGCCCCTCTTCCCGAAGGCTCAGACAATTCCCTCCTAATGAGGATGTTGGTCCCGGTGCCATACCAAGTGCAGGTAAAGAAGGACAAGAAGAAGAAGAAGAAGAAGGAGGCCAAAAGTGGCCTCCACCACGAAGGTACCTCAGATGCTATGTCCGGAGGGACCAAGGCTCCCTCCTCTCACGAGGGAGACGAAAATGAGGAGGAGGACGAAGAAGATAGCCCTCCTCTCAAAGGGATATAGAGTGCGGCCTCCGCAGACCCGGAGGTGAGGGCATCTAAGAGGGGAAATTTATCTCTTTTGGATGACTCGGATTCGGACACCGAGGATATCCCCAAGCCCCGCCCTCGGACCAAGCCCCTTGCTGAATCATAAGTACCGAAGGACGCTTTACATACATCCACTCCTTTATGAATTGTGACAATAATATTAACTCAGGAGTTTCAGTCCGGCCCGCCGGAGATGACGGAGAGCGAGACGCCTCCGCAAGTTTCCTCGCCCCCTAGGGCAGGTGACATCGAGGTGTCATCACAGAGGATTTCTCCGGATCGCCGAGAGGTGCAGGGGATCATCAATAGGGCACCGGAGGGTAATACCTCAGCCGTTGAGGACACGGGGGATGTGACCCCCGTGAAGACCGGGGATGAGGGCCCTGGATTGTTCGGCCCCCAGCCGAATACCATTCCGGAGACAGATCCGGAGTCGACTGAGTGGCCCCCTTCAAGGGAGGGGGAGCGCCTATTCTTGCAGCGACCTCCGTGAATCCGGAGGCGCCGAACATGTTGAGGGACGGACTGTGGAGTGCGTCCATCTTGGAGGAGCACCATACCTTGATGGGTACGGTGGCTGAAAAGATTCAGTCTGCTAAAAGCGGGTAGCATGGAGCCTTTATGAGCCTACTAACGGACTTCAAGGTATGCAATGTAATGTCTTTATCCACTTTGCATATGGAAAATAAGCCTGTATATGGATAGTAGCCCATGAGCCTCTTGTCGTCCCATGAAGAAGGGCGAACAGAGGATCTGCATATATCTGCAGGAAATAACATATTTATTTGGCTGGAATAACAGGCTTCACTGTTAGCGGCAACCGCCCAGGCCGTGGAGGTTTCCGAACTGAAATGGCAACTGAAGCAGGCCGATGAGGACATCGTCCTTATTAACAAGCAGCTCGACGAGGCACAAGGTATGCTGCGAACATCCCATTTGTGCCTATATAAATGTGTGAATGCCAAGTTGAAACTCGGACTTTGTTATGTGTGAAATTGCAGATGGCGTTGCTGAGGTCGAGACCCTCAGGGGAGAACTTGACCGGGCCAAGGAGCTGGCGAGAGTGAGCAATGCAGCTGCTGATAAAGCGGCTGCAGATTTGAATACCGAACAGGCCACCCGGCGCCAGGTCGAGGAGCGGGTATCTGTAGTAGAGCAAGAGCTCAAGGATGCTGCCCGCAAGTGCAAGTCCCTCGAGGAGCAGAATAAAACCAAGGCAACCGAGCTCGCCAAGGCCCTTGAGGAGGCCAAAGAGGCGCGATCTAAATCTAGGGCGGCTCGCGAGGAGGTCCGGCAGGCCAGACAGATAGCGGCTAGTAAGCCCTTTCTTTTACAGACTAAGTTTGGCGATCAGAGATATGCCCTGCTTAATCGATTGTGGAGTTCTCCAGACGCCTTTGCGAATCTTCCTAAGAGTGCCGCCGACGCCGTGCAATTCTTCCAGGCTCTGGAGGGACATGCGACGGAGAAGTTATTCTGGTCACAATTCACGGTGCGGGAGCGCTCGGCGCTGCTGAACAACCAAATGGCACAGTGGGCCGAGCTGCATAAGATGTCCGGAGCGAG
>NC_041390.1:212651688-212653701 GCF_002162155.2 Triticum dicoccoides | reverse complement strand
GCCTTAAGCAAGATGACATGATGTAGAGAGATAAATTCATGCAATATGAAATAAACCCCATCTTGTTATCCTCGATGGCAACGATGCAATACGTGCCTTGCTGCCCCTTCTGTCACTGGGTAAGGACACCGCAAGATCGAACCCAAAGCTAAGCACTTCTCCCATGGCAAGAACTACCAATCTAGTTGGCCAAACCAAACGGATAATTCGAAGAGACTTGCAAACATAACCAATCATGCATAAAAGAATTCAGAGAAGAATCAAATATTATTCATAGATAGACTTGATCATAAACCCACAATTCATCGGTCTCAACAAACACACCGCAAAAAGAAGATTACATCGAATAGATCTCCACGAGAAAGGGGGAGAACTTTGTATTGAGATTCAAAGAGAGAGAAGAAGCCATCTAGCTACTAACTATGGACCCGAAGGTCTGAGGTAAACTACTCACTCTTCATCGAAAGGGCTAGGATGATGTAGAAGCCCTCCGTGATGACGGCCCTCTCCAGTGGAGCTTCGGAACAGGCCCCAAGATGGGATCTCGTGGATACAGAAAGTTGTGGCGATGGAATTAGGGTTTTGGCTCCTGTTCTGATCGTTTGGTGGTATGTGTGAATATATAGGAGGAAGGAGTACGTCGGTGGAGCACTGAGGGGCCCACGAGGCAGGGGGTGCGCCCTAGGGGTGGGCGCCCCCCACCCTCGTGACCACCTCTTTGATCCCTTGCAGTACGGTCCAAGTCTCCTGGATCACGTTCGGTGAGAAAATCACGTTTCCGAATATTTTATTCCGTTTGGACTCCATTTGATATTCTGTTTATCCGAAACACTGAAATAGGCAAAAAGACAACAATTCTGGGCTGGGCCTCTAGTTAATTGGTTAGTCCCAAAAATAATATAAAAGTGGAAAATAAAGCCCAGTATAGTCCAAAACAGTAGATAATATAGCATGGAGCAATCAAAAATTATAGATACGTTGGAGACGTATCAGGCATCCCCAAGCATAATTCCTGCTCGTCCTCAAGTAGGTAAATGATAAAAAGAGAATTTTTGATGCGGAGTGCTACTTGGCATAATTTCAATGTAAATCTTCTTCATTGTGGTATGAATATTTAGATTAGAAAGATTCAAGACAAAAGTTTATATTGACATAGAAAATAATAATACTTCAAGCATACTAACAAAGCAATTATGTCTTCTCAAAATAACATGGCCAAAGAAAGTTATCCCTACAAAATCATATAGTCTGGCTATGCTCCATCTTCCCCACACAAAGTATTTATATCATGCACAACCCCGATGACAAGCCAAGCAATTGTTTCATACTCTAACTTTTTCAAACTTTTTCAATCTTCACGCAATACATGAGCGTGAGCCATGGATATAGCACTATAGGTGGAATAGAATGGTGGTTGTGGAGAAGACAAAAAGGAGAAGATAGTCTCACATCGACTAGGCGTATCAACGGGCTATGGAGATGCCCATCAATAGATATCAATGTGAGTGAGTAGGGATTGCCATGCAACGGATGCACTAGAGCTACAAATGTATGAAAGCTCAACAAAAGAAACTAGTGGGTGTGCATCCAACGTGCTTGCTCACGAAGACCTAGGGCAATTTGAGGAAGCCCATCATTGGAATATGCAAGCCAAGTTCTATAACATAAAATTCCCACTAGTATATGAAAGTGACAACATATGAGACTCTCTATATGAAGAACATGGTGCTACTTTGAAGCACAATATATGAGACTCGCTATATCATGGTGCTACTTTGAAGCACAAGTGTGGAAAAAGGATAGTAGAATTGCCCCTTATTTATTTATTTATTATTATTATTTGGGCCTTCTTTTTTTTCTTTGGCCTTTCTTTCTCTTTTTTTGGGACAATGCTCTGTTGAATGATGATCATCGCACTTCTATTTATTTACAACTCAATGATTACAACTCGATACTAAAACAAAATATGACTATATGAATGCCTCCGGCGGTGTACCGGGATATGCAATGAAT
>NC_041390.1:212621286-212651678 GCF_002162155.2 Triticum dicoccoides | reverse complement strand
CAAATCTTGGTTGAGCCATCGCGAGAAACAAGCAATCTAACACACGGGCAAACAAAAAGCAAGCGGACAAAAAGAGGCAAATAGAGAGGGAGGATGGAGAGAGAGGGGGCGAATAAAACGGCAAGGGTGAATTGGGGGGAGAGGAAAACGAGAGGCAAATGTCAAATAATGTAATGCAAGAGATAGGGATTGTGATGGGTACTTGGTATATTGACTTTTTGCGTAGACTCCCCGGCAACGGCGTCAGAAATCCTTCTTGCTACATCTTGAGCTTTCCTTGGTTTTCCCCGAAGAGCAAGGGATGATGCAGCACAGTAGCGTAAGTATTTCCCTCAGTTTTTGAGAACCAAGGTATCAATCCAGTAGGAGCCCACGCTCGAGTCCCTCGTACCTGCACAAAGCGATAGCTGCTCGCAACCAACGCGATTAGGGGTTGTCAAGCCCTTCACGGTCACTTACGAGAGTGAGATCTGATAGATAGAATATTTTTGGTATTTTGATATAAAGTTGCAAAGTAAAAAAGTAAAGGCAAAATAAATAGCAAAATAATATAAAAGCGATGGAGATTGATATGATGAGAATAGACCCGGGGGCCATAGGTTTCACTAGTGGCTTCTCTCAAGAGCATAAGTATTCTACGGTGGGTGAACAAATTACTGTTGAGCAATTGATAGAATTGTGCATAATTATGAGAATATCTAGGCATGATCATGTATATAGGCATCACGTCCGTGACAAGTAGATCGAAACGATGCTGCATCTACTACTAGTACTCCACTCATCGACCGCTATCCAGCATTCATCTAGAGTATTAAGTTAAAAACAGAGTAATGCCTTAAGCAAGATGACATGATGTAGAGAGATAAATTCATGCAATATGAAATAAACCCCATCTTGTTATCCTCGATGGCAACGATGCAATACGTGCCTTGCTGCCCCTTCTGTCACTGGGTAAGGACACCGCAAGATCGAACCCAAAGCTAAGCACTTCTCCCATGGCAAGAACTACCAATCTAGTTGGCCAAACCAAACGGATAATTCGAAGAGACTTGCAAACATAACCAATCATGCATAAAAGAATTCAGAGAAGAATCAAATATTATTCATAGATAGACTTGATCATAAACCCACAATTCATCGGTCTCAACAAACACACCGCAAAAAGAAGATTACATCGAATAGATCTCCACGAGAAAGGGGGAGAACTTTGTATTGAGATTCAAAGAGAGAGAAGAAGCCATCTAGCTACTAACTATGGACCCGAAGGTCTGAGGTAAACTACTCACACTTCATCGAAAGGGCTAGGATGATGTAGAAGCCCTCCGTGATGACGTCCCTCTCCAGCGGAGCTTCGGAACAGGCCCCAAGATGGGATCTCGTGGATACAGAAAGTTGTGGCGATGGAATTAGGGTTTTGGCTCCTGTTCTGATCGTTTGGTGGTATGTGTGAATATATAGGAGGAAGGAGTACGTCGGTGGAGCACTGAGGGGCCCACGAGGCAGGGGGTGCGCCCTAGGGGTGGGCGCCCCCCACCCTCGTGACCACCTCTTTGATCCCTTGCAGTACGGTCCAAGTCTCCTGGATCACGTTCGGTGAGAAAATCACGTTTCCGAATATTTTATTCCGTTGGGACTCCATTTGATATTCTGTTTATCCGAAACACTGAAATAGGCAAAAAGACAACAATTCTGGGCTGGGCCTCTAGTTAATTGGTTAGTCCCAAAAATAATATAAAAGTGGAAAATAAAGCCCAGTATAGTCCAAAACAGTAGATAATATAGCATGGAGCAATCAAAAATTATAGATACATTGGAGACGTATCAGGCATCCCCAAGCATAATTCCTGCTCGTCCTCAAGTAGGTAAATGATAAAAAGAGAATTTTTGATGCGGAGTTCTACTTGGCATAATTTCAATGTAAATCTTCTTCATTGTGGTATGAATATTTAGATTAGAAAGATTCAAGACAAAAGTTTATATTGACATAGAAAATAATAATACTTCAAGCATACTAACAAAGCAATTATGTCTTCTCAAAATAACATGGCCAAAGAAAGTTATCCCTACAAAATCATATAGTCTGGCTATGCTCCATCTTCCCCACACAAAGTATTTAAATCATGCACAACCCCGATGACAAGCCAAGCAATTGTTTCATACTCTAACTTTTTCAAACTTTTTCAATCTTCACGCAATACATGAGCGTGAGCCATGGATATAGCACTATAGGTGGAATAGAATGGTGGTTGTGGAGAAGACAAAAAGGAGAAGATAGTCTCACATCGACTAGGCGTATCAACGGGCTATGGAGATGCCCATCAATAGATATCAATGTGAGTGAGTAGGGATTGCCATGCAACGGATGCACTAGAGCTACAAATGTATGAAAGCTCAACAAAAGAAACTAGTGGGTGTGCATCCAACGTGCTTGCTCACGAAGACCTAGGGCAATTTGAGGAAGCCCATCATTGGAATATGCAAGCCAAGTTCTATAACATAAAATTCCCACTAGTATATGAAAGTGACAACATATGAGACTCTCTATATGAAGAACATGGTGCTACTTTGAAGCACAATATATGAGACTCGCTATATCATGGTGCTACTTTGAAGCACAAGTGTGGAAAAAGGATAGTAGAATTGCCCCTTATTTATTTATTTATTATTATTATTTGGGCCTTCTTTTTTTTCTTTGGCCTTTCTTTCTCTTTTTTTGGGACAATGCTCTGTTGAATGATGATCATCGCACTTCTATTTATTTACAACTCAATGATTACAACTCGATACTAAAACAAAATATGACTATATGAATGCCTCCGGCGGTGTACCGGGATATGCAATGAATTAAGAGTGACAAGTATGACAAAATTATGAACGGTGGCTTTGCCACAATTACTATGTCAACTACATGATCATGCTAAGCAATATGACAATGATGGATGTGTCATGATGAACTAGATGGTGGAAAGTTGCATGGCAATATATCTCGGAATGGCTATGGAAATGCCATAATAGGTAGGTATGGTGGCTGTTTTGAGGAAGGTATATGGTAGGTGTATGATACCGGCCAAAGTTGCACGGTATTAGAGAGGCTAGCAAGGGTGGAAGGGTGGGAGTGCGTATAATCCATGGACTCAACATTAGTCATAAAGAACTCATATACTTATTGCAAAAAATTAGAAGTTATCAAAGCAAAGTATTACGCGCATACTCCTAGGGGGATAGATTGGTAGGCAAAGACCATCGCTCGTCCCCGACTGCCACTCATAAGGAAGACAATCAATAAATAAATAATGCTCCGACTTCATCACATAACAGTTCACCTTGCGTGCATGCTACGGGAATCACAAACTTCAACACAAGTATTCTTTAAATTCACAACTACTCAACTAGCATGACTTTAATATTATCACCTCCATATCTCAAAACAATTATCATGCTTCAATCTTTTCTTAGTATTCAACACACTCAAAAGAAAGTTTCACAAATCTTGAATACCAAGCATATTATTATTAGGAAAATTACCATGCTATTAAGAGACTCTCAAATTAATTTAAGTGAAGCATGAGAGATCAATAGTTTCTTTAAAACATATCCACCACCGTGCTCTAAAAGATCTAAGTGAAGCACATAGAGCAAAATTATCTAGCTCAAAAGATATAAGTGAAGAACATAGAGCAAAATTATCTAGCTCAAAAGATATAAGTGAAGCACATAGAGCAAAATTATCTAGCTCAAAAGATATAAGTGAAGCACATAGAGCAAAATTATCTAGCTCAAAAGATATAAGTGAAGCACATAGAGCATTCTATTAAATTTAAATTCATGTATGGCTCTCTCAAAAGGTGTGTACAGCAAGGATGATTGTGGCAAACTAACAAACAAGGACACAAATAATACAAGACTCTCCAAGCAAAACACATATCATGTTGGTGAATAAAAATATAACTCCAAGTAAATTACAGATGGAAGTGGACGAAAGAGGGGATGCCTTCCGGGGCATCCCCAAGCTTTGACTTTTTGGTGTCCTTGGATTATCTTGGGGGTGCCATGGGCATCCCCAAGCTTAGGCTCTTGCCACTCCTTGTTCCATGATCCATCAATAGAATTCACCCAAAACTTGAAAACTTCACAACACAAAACTCAAAATAGAAAACTCGTGAGCTCCGTTAGCGAAAGAAAACAAAAGACCACTTCAATGTACTGTAATTAACTCATTATTTATTTATATTGGTGTTAAACCTACTGTATTCCAACTTTTCTATGGATTATAAACTATTTTACTAGCCATAGATTCATCAAAATAAGCAAACAACACACGAAAAAACAGAATCTGTCAAAAACAGAACAGTCTGTAGTAATCTGTAGCTAGTGCAACATATGGAACCCCAAAAATTCTAAAATAAATTTTTGGACGTGATTAATTTATATATTAATCATCTGCAAAAATAATTAACTAAATATCACTCTTTAAATAAAAATGACAGCCGTTCTCGTGAGCGCTAAAGTTTCTGTTTTTTACAGCAAGTTTAACAAGACTTTCCCCAAGTCTTCCCAACGGTTCTACTTGGAACAAACACTAATCAAACACAAAAAAACACAACAAAAACAGAGGCTAAATAATTTATTTATTACTAAAGAGGAGCAAAAAGCAAGGAATAAAAATAAAATTGGGTTGCCTCCCAACAAGCGCTATCGTTTAACGCCCCTAGCTAGGCATAACGAGCAAGGATAGATCTAGGTATTGCCATCTTTGGTAGGTAATCCATAAGTGGCTCTCATGATAGTTTCATATGGTTATATTATTTTATTTCTTGGAATGTGTTCCATGCCCTTTTTTAATGAAAATTGAAATCTAATATTCCCTTCCTTCATATCAACAACCGCACCAACCGTTCTAAGGAAAGGTCTACCAAGAATAATAGGGCAAGAAGGATTGCAATCTATATCAAGAACAATGAAATCTACGGGCACATAATTCCTATTTGCAACAATAAGAACATCAGTAATTCTTCCCATAGGTTTCTTAATAGTGGAATCCGCAAGATGCAAGTTTAGAGAGCAATCATCAAAATTACGGAAATCTAGTAAATCACACAAAGTCTTGGGAATAGTAGAGACACTAGCACCCAAATCACATAAAGCATAAAACTCATGATGTTTAATTTTAATTTTAGTAGTTGGTTCCAACTCATCATAGAGCTTTCTAGGGATAGAAACTTTCAACTCAAGTTTTTCTTCATAAGATTGCATCAAGGCATCAACAATATGTTCGGTGAAATCTTTATTTCGACTATAAGCATGTGGAGAATTTAGCACAGATTGCAACAAGGAAATACAATCAATCAAAGAGCAATTTTCATAAGTAAATTTCTTGAAATCCAATATAGTGGGTTTAGCAACATCTAGATTTTTATTTCTTTCAATCCCACTTTCATCAATTTCATCATTAAGATCTAAACACTCCGAATTTTTAGAATGCCTTCAAGGTAAAGGAAGATAATATTTAGTTTCATAAAGATTCATATTGCAAAATAAAGATTTAATAGGAGACACATCAATAACTTTTAGATCTTCATCTTGATTTTCTTAGGTATTCGGTTTAGTGGCCGTCTTATTGACTAAGGTGGCTTGCATATCCGAAATTGTAGCAGTCATCTTCTCTAGACGAGCAATCTGGGATCTTATACCCTCAAATTCTTTAGACATATCATCAAGCTCTTTATTCATATAACTCATAAAACTTTTTTGTTCTTTAAGCTCGTTTCTAAAGAAATTATTATGCTCAAATTGCAAAACCATAAACTTCCTAACGTTGTTTTCGATATCCTCTAACCTTTTAAGGTGAAGATCATCAAATCTTGGTTGAGCCATCGCGAGAAACAAGCAATCTAACACACGGGCAAACAAAAAGCAAGCGGACAAAAAGAGGCAAATAGAGAGGGAGGATGGAGAGAGATAGGGCGAATAAAACGGCAAGGGTGAATTGGGGGGAGAGGAAAACGAGAGGCAAATGTCAAATAATGTAATGCAAGAGATAGGGATTGTGATGGGTACTTGGTATATTGACTTTTTGCGTAGACTCCCCGGCAACGGCGCCAGAAATCCTTCTTGCTACATCTTGAGCTTTCCTTGGTTTTCCCTGAAGAGCAAGGGATGATGCAGCACAGTAGCGTAAGTATTTCCCTCAGTTTTTGAGAACCAAGGTATCAATCCAGTAGGAGCCCACGCTCGAGTCCCTCGTACCTGCACAAAGCGATAGCTGCTCGCAACCAACGCGATTAGGGGTTGTCAAGCCCTTCACGGTCACTTACAAGAGTGAGATCTGATAGATAGAATATTTTGGGTATTTTGATATAAAGATGCAAAGTAAAAAATTAAAGGTAAAATAAATAGCAAAATAATATAAAAGCGACGGAGATTGATATGATGAGAATAGACCCGGGGGCCATAGGTTTCACTAGTGGCTTCTCTCAAGAGCATAAGTATTCTACGGTGGGTGAACAAATTACTGTTGAGCAATTGATAGAATTGTGCATAATTATGAGAATATCTAGGCATGATCATGTATATAGGCATCACGTCCGTGACAAGTAGATCGAAACGATTCTGCATCTACTACTATTACTCCACTCATCGACCGCTATCCAGCATGCATCTAGAGAATTAAGTTAAAAACAGAGTAACGCCTTAAGCAAGATGACATGATGTAGAGAGATAAATTCATGCAATATGAAATAAACCCCATCTTGTTATCCTCGATGGCAATGATGCAATACGTGCCTTGCTGCCCCTTCTGTCACTGGGTAAGGACACCTCAAGATCGAACCCAAAGCTAAGCACTTCTCCCATGGCAAGAACTACCAATCTAGTTTGCCAAAGCAAACGGATAATTCTAAGAGACTTGCAAAGATAACCAATCATGCCTAAAAGAATTCAGAGAAGATTCAAATATTATTCATAGATAGACTTGATCATAAACACACAATTCATCGATCTCAACAAACACACCGTAAAAAGAAGATTACATCGAATAGATCTCCACGAGAGAGGGGGAGAACTTTGTATTGAGATTCAAAGAGAGAGAAGAAGCCATCTAGCTACTAACTATGGACCCGAAGGTCTGAGGTAAACTACTCACACTTCATCGGAAGGGCTAGGATGATGTAGAAGCCCTCCGTGATGACGGCCCTCTCCGGCGGAGCTCCGGAACAGGCCCCAAGATGGGATCTCGTGGATACAGAATGTTGCGGCGGTGGAATTAGGGTTTTGGCTCCTGTTCTGATCGTTTGGGGGTACGTGTGAATATATAGGAGGAAGGAGTACGTCGGTGGAGCACCGAGGGGCCCATGAGGCAGGGGGCGCGCCCTAGGGGGGGCGCCCCCACCCTCGTGACCACCTCTTTGATCCCTTGCAGTAGGGTCCAAGTCTCCTGGATCACGTTCGGTGAGAAAATCACGTTTCCGAAGATTTTATTCCGTTTGGACTCTGTTTGATATTCTGTTTATCCGAAACACTGAAATAGGCAAAAAACAGCAATTCGGGGCTGGGCCTCCGGTTAATAGGTTAGTCCCAAAAATAATATAAAAGTGGAAAATAAAGCCCAATGTAGTCCAAAACAGTAGATAATATAGCATGGAGCAATCAAAAATTATAGATACGTTGGAGACGTATCACCCACCAGTCCGGCCCACGTCACATAGCCCAGACGCCCGAGGACCCCCTAATCCAGGACTCCCTCAACGCAGCTGAGGGAGTCCTGGATTAGGGGGTGTCCGGATGGCCGGACTATACCTTCAGCCGGACTCCTAGACTATGAAGATACAAGATTGAAGACTTCGTCCTGTGTCCGGAAGGGACTTTCCTTGGCATGGAGGGCAAGCTTGGCGATACGGATATGTATATCTCCTACCATTGTAACCGACTTTGTGTAACCCTAACCCTCTTCGGTTTCTATATAAACCGAAGGGTTTTAGTCCGTAGGACAACATATAGAACAACAATCATACCATAGGCTAGCTTCTAGGGTTTAGCCTCTCCGATCTCGTGGTAGATCTACTCTTGTACTACCCATATCATCAATATTAATCAAGCAGGATGTAGGGTTTTACCTCCATCAAGAGGGCCCGAACCTGGGTAAAACTTCGTGTCCCTTGCCTCCTGTTACCATCCGGCCTAGACGCACAGTTCGGGACCTCCTACCCGAGATCCGCCGGTTTTGACACCGACATTGGTGCTTTCATTGAGAGTTCCTCTGTGTCGTCACCGTGAAGCTTGATGGCTCCTACGATCATCAATAGCGATGTAGTGCAGGGTGAGACCTTCCTCCCCGGAGAGATCTTCGTCTTCGGCGGCTTCGCACTGCGGGCCAATTCACTTGGCCATCTGGTGCAGATTGAAAGCTATGCCCCTGGCCGTCAGGTCAGAATTGGAATTTTAAACTACACGGCTGACATCCGCGTGGACTTGATCTTCGACGGATTCGAGCCACTGCCGAGCGCGCCACACTATCACGACGAGCATGATCTAGCTCTGCCGCCGAACAGTGCCCTAGACACTAGTAGAAAAAGGGTCAAACGTGAAGCACATTAGTGCCAGTTTGAATTTGAGCAGGCACTAATGGTACCATTAGTGCCGGTTCGAACGGCTATGCATTAATGCCGGTTCGTGTTGAACCTTTAGTACCGGTTCGTGCCACGAACCGGTACTAAAGGGGTGATGGCAGGCTGGCGTTAGGCCGGGGCCCCACGATCACCTTTAGTACCGGTTCGTGTCACAAACCGGTACTAAAGGGCTAACCTTTAGTACCGGTTTGTGACACAAACCGGCACTATAGGGCAATTTTCAAACTCTACCCCCCCTGTGTGTCGCCATTTCAGTTCTAAAAAAATCAAAAGAAAATGATAAAAACTTCAAAAAATAAAATCCTTCGAGAGGTAGTTATATTACTACATCTACTAGTTAGGAAAATTTGAAAACTTAAATTTGGACATGTTTGCAAAAAGTGTAAGGAAAATGTAAAACGGCTATAACTTTTGCATACGATGTCGGAAAAAAACGTATAATATATAAAAAAATTCAGCACGAAAATCCGCATCCGATGGAGACCGCCTACGGCTTGTTTGCAATATTTTAGAATCCTCAAATTCCAAAAGGAAAAAAAGATATGGTCAAATTTAAGTTTTTTTAAATTTTTTTGTTAAATCTGGTCAAACTACTTATTCAAGAAGTATTAATGTTACTACATAATTATTCAAGAATATTAGTGTTACTAAATAATTATTTCAATTTTTTGAATTTTGGTCAAATCTGGTCAAACTATGGTCAAACTGTGGTCCAACTGTGGTCAAACTGTGGTCAAACTATGGTCAAACTTATTCAAGAAATATTAGTGTTACTAAATAATTATTGTTTTTTAGAATAATAGTTTCAAACTCAAACAGTGAAATGTGTGACTTCATGCTCAAGCTAAACTCCTGAGGGCTAATAAGATTGGCATCTTACTATTGTCAGGAAAACAACAAGTGCATACTTGGAAACGAAGGAGAATAGAATCCGAAAGTTAAGCGTGCTCGGGCTGGAGTAGTGAGAGGGATGGGTGACCGGTCGGGAAGTTAGATGATTTGGAATGAGTGATCCACACTTGAGCAGTTAAGAGAGGTGATTAGAGACTAAATCACCAAATAATTCAGAAAAATTAAAAATCGAAAAAATAAAAATAAAAAAATTCCAAAATTTTGAATTTTTTTTTCAAAAAAAACCTTTTGTACCGGTTGGTAACACCAACCTGTACTAAAGGTCCCCCATACCAGGGCGCGAGCTCACGCCACGTGGTGGCACTTTAGCGCTGGTTCGTGCCGAACCGGTACTAAAGGGGGGGCCTTTAGTGCCCACCAATTAGTGCCGGTTATGGAACCGGCACTAAAGGCCTTTACGAACCGGTTTTAAAGCTCCGTTTTCTACTAGTGAGAGGCCGCACCCGCATCGGCTCCGACCCTTAATTCAGAGCCAACTGCGCCGACCGAGGATGGGTGGTTGGACGCCGCCTCGGGGGCTGCGATCCCAACGGCGATCGAGCCGAACACCAGCCCCACACTCCGCGAGACTCGTGACTCCAAGGAGCCAGACTCCTCTCCGGACTCCGAACCCTCTGCGTCCCTGCCAATCGAATCCGATTGGGCACCGATCATGGAGTTTACTGCCGTGGACATCTTTCAGCACTCGCCTTTCGGCGATATTTTGAAGACACTAAAGTCTCTCTCTTTATCAGGAGAGCCCTGGCCGGACTACGGTCAGCAAGGTTGGGATACGGACGATGAAGAAATTCAAAGCCCACCCACCACCCACTTTGTAGCCACTATCGACGATTTAACCGAAATGCTCGACTTCGACTCCGAAGACATCGATGGTATGGACGCCGATGCAGGAGACGATGAAGAACGAGCGCCTATTGGGCCCTGGAAAGCCACCTCGTCATATGACATATAGATGGTGGACACCCCAAAAGAAGGAGATGGCGATGGAACAGTGGAGGATGACCCCTCCAAGAAACAGCCTAAGCGCCGGCGTCAGCGGCGCCGCTCAAAATCCCGCCAAAGAAAATACGGTGATTCCAGCACGGGAGATAATAATACTCCGTAGAGTGCCGAAGAAAACCACCTCCAGCAAGATTCAGCACAGGAGGATGGAGAAGCCAGCCCTCATGAGAGAGCGGCAGACAGAGAGGTTGAGGACGATAATTGTATGCCTCCCTCCGAAGATAAGGCAAGCCTCGACGATGACGAATTCGTCGTGCCAGAGGATCCCATCGAGCAAGAGCGTTTTCAACGCAGGCTTATGGCCATGGCAAGAAGCCTCAAGAAAAAACAACAACAACTTAGAGCTGATCAAGATTTGCTAGTCGACAGATGGACTGAAGTCCTTGCGGCCGAAGAGCATAAACTCGAATGCCCCTCCAAGAGCTACCCAAAGCACAGGGTGCTACCCCGATTAGAGGAGGAAGCACTTAAACCTACATCACCAGCACTTGATACGGCTGACCGGCCACCTTGTGGCCGCGACAGAGAGGCCTCTCGGCCCTCCACTCAAGCCACACCCCGTACCAAGGCACGGGAAAATGCGCCAGACCTGCGAGATATGTTGGAGGACAAGGCAAGGCAAACAAGATCGATCTACGGATCACGTGGGCGCCCCACGACTCGAGACGGTAACCGTCACACCGGACACAAATCCGGTAGGGCCGAACACAATAGACAAAGCTCATTGGAGCTACGTCGTGATATAGCCCAGTACAGAGGCGCTGCACACCCACTATGCTTCACAGACAAAGTAATGGATCATCAAATCCCCGAGGGTTTCAAACTCGTAGACATCGAATCATATGATGGCACAACAGATCCTGCGGTATGGATCGAGGATTATCTCCTTCATATCCACATGGCCCGCGGTGATGATCTCCAAGCCATCAAATACCTCCCACTCAAGCTTAAAGGACCAGCTCGGCATTGGCTTAACAACTTGCCAGCAGGATCAATCGGTTGTTGGGAGGACCCGGAAGCCGCATTCCTCGACAATTTCCAGGGCACCTATGTGCGACCACCAAACGCCGATGACCTAAGCAACGTAATTCAGCAGCCAGAGGAATCGGCCAGGCAATTCTGGACATGATTCCTAACAAAGAAAAATCAAATAGTCGACTGTCCGGACGCAGAGGCCCTAGCACCCTTCAAGCACAATATCCGTGATGAGTGGCTTGCCCGGCACCTTGGACAGGAAAAGCCGAAATCTATGGCAGCACTCATGACACTCATGACCCGATTTTGCACGGGAGAAGATAGCTGGCTTGCTCGTAGCAACAATATGACCAAGAACCCTGGTAATTCGGATACCAGGGACAGTAGTGGCAGGTCGCATCGCAACAAGCAGAAGCGCCGCATTAATGGCGACAATGCTGAGGATACGGCAGTTAATGCCGGATTCAGAGGCTATAAATCCGGTCAGCGAAAAAAGCCATTCAAAAGAAATCCTTGGGGCCCGTCCAGTTTGGACCGAATACTCGACTGCTTGTGCCAGATACATGGCACCCCGAAAAGCCAGCCAATCACACCAACATGGATTGTTGGGTGTTCAAGCAGACAGGCAAGTTAAATGCCGAAAATAAAGACACGGGGATGCATAGCGATGACGACGAAGAGCCCCAGCCGCCGAACAACAGTGGACAGAAGGGTTTTCCCCCACAAGTCCGGACGGTGAACATGATATACGCAACCCACAGCCCCAAGAGGGAGCGGCAGCGCGCGTTAAGGGACATATACGCGGTAGAGCCAGTTGCCCCAAAGTTCAACCCATGGTCCTCCTGCCCGATCACCTTTGATCGAAGGGACCATCCCACTAGCACCCGTCATGGCGGATTCGCCGCATTGGTTCTAGACCCAATCATTGACGGATTTCATCTCACTAGAGTCCTTATGGATGGCGGCAGCAGCCTGAACCTGCTTTACCAGGATACAGTGCAGAAAATGGGCATAGATCCCTCGAGGATTAAGCCCACCAAAACGACCTTTAAAGGCATAATACCAGGTGTAGAGGCCAACTGTACAGGCTCAGTCACACTTGAAGTGGTCTTCGGATCTCCGGGTAATTTCTGAAGCGAGGAGTTAATCTTCGACATAGTCCCATTCCGCAGTGGCTATCACGCACTGCTCGGGCGAACCGCATTCGCCAAGTTCAATGCGGTACTGCACTACGCATACCTTAAGCTCAAGATGCCAGGCCCTTGAGGAGTAATTACGGTCAATGGAAACACTGAACGCTCTCTCCGAACGGAGGAGCACACGGCGGCCCTTGCTGCGGAAGTACAAAGCAGCCTCTCCAGGCAGTTCTCCAGTTCGGCCATTAAATGTCCGGACACCGTGAAGCGCGCCCAGAGTAACCTACAACAAGACCACCTGGCACCTTCCGAGTAGGCATAGCAATGCAACCCCAACCCTAGCCCTCGCAAAAATGCAACACCAGTACTTCGCGTACATAACTACGCTCTAGAAATACCATGGGTACAGGGGGAGGGGCACCATCACGGCACGCCCGAAACACGGCTTAAACCGCACCAGGGGCTGCCGATTTTTTATTTTTCTCTTACTTTCAGGACTCCACTCTTCGGAAGGCCTGTTCGGCAGTTCAATTACCGCACAAATGATGCAAGAACCAGGGAAGCAGACAAGCCATGCCGCATTACGGAACTCCTAGGTGGTCTCTATCACGAGCAGTATACCTATTTCGCATACCATTCCGCAGCCTGCCCCTGGAACGGACATGTTAAATAGTCCAACCTTTTGCTTATCACATTATTTGTATCGTTCCGCTTTGATCGCAGCCCTTTTTAATAAACAATGCATAGCTTTTGTCTCTTTTTGCATTACTCTTTTACAAATATATGTTCCTTAACAACATGTTCACCCGTACACTCTGGTACGGCCAAAATACGCCAGGGGCTTTAGTACCCCTCAATATGGTGTGAGAAGTCCGAACACTTTAACAAGTGCGGCACCCCGAACTTATAGCATTATATGCATCGGCTCCGAATCATGTCTTGGGTCAATAGTTGGGTTTGCCCGGATCCTATGTTTTGGTGCCTTACGTTCCACTATATCGGCTAAGGTACCACTAGGAGAACTACTGCGATTGCGCCCCAGTTGAGCTGGGTCGAGCACCTCAGTAGAGAAAGCTAAAACTGACTGTCATGATGAAGCGAGAGCCGGTCGCTGTTCGAGAGGTTTTTCGAGTCCCTAAAGACTTATGCCGCTTAGAGCGAGGAGTCGGCTCTGTCCGGCCAAGGCGTGGATAGCGCCCCGAACTCGGTCTTCCGAATACCAGGGGCTTCGCCGAAATTTAAAATTATAGAATTCTATGGCTAAGTGAGAGTGTTCACGCATTATAGTCTGATTGCCTTGTTCGTTGGGCTAAGCACCTCCCTCGAAGGACCCAAAGATGGGAAAAAGAGCGCTCAGGTTTATCCTCGAACACCCCAGCACTAGCGGCACGGGGGCAGAAGCCGACGACTCGCCATCTCTCAGAATTGATAAACAACCGCACAGAAGGTAATATTTTAAATTCCAACAGCATTGCTTAGCGCATATGAACAAGTTTTCAACTCACAGGACAAACGAGCGAGTTTTACTCAAAAATTACATCCCTGGAACATTCATCCGCCACAAGGCGGGCACCCTTCAGAACATCCATATAATAATTCTTAGGCTTGCGATGCTCTTTCCCCGGCGGTGGCCCGTCCTTCACAAGCTTCTCAGCATCCAGCTTCCCCCAGTGCACCTTAGCACGGGCAAGGGCCCTACGGGCACCTTCAATGCAGGCGGAGCGCTTGATGACTTCGAGCCTTGGACAGGCCCCCACCAGCCGCCGCACCAGCCCGAAATAGCTCCCATGCAGAGCCTCTCCAGGCCACAGCCAAACTATGAGGCCCTTCATGGCCTGTTCAGCCGCCTTGTGGAGCTCGACCAGTTGCTTCAGCTGGTCGCTCAGGGGCACGGGGTGTCCGGCCTCAGCATACTGAGACCAGAACACCTTCTCTGTCGAGCTGCCCTCCTCGGCTCGATAGAATGCGCGGCATCAGACACGCTACTGGGAAGATCTGCGAATGCTCCTGGAGAGCTCCGGATTCTTGTAAGTAATAAGTAACTCACGCTTATGTGTTTGCTTTGCATAAAGAATGCCTTACCTGCCGCTATCTTTTTCACCGCATCCAACTCCTGGAGGGTCTTCTGGGATTCGGCCTTGGCAGACTTGGCATTTTCAATAGCCATTGCGAGCTCGGACGCTCGCGTCTTTGAGTCAAGCTCCAAACTCTCATGTTTTTTCATGAGAGCCTGGAGCTCTTGCTGCAAATTGCCAACCTGGGCCTCATACTTCTCCCGCTCGGTGCACTCCGTGGCCGCCCTCTTCTCGGCCTCGACCAGCGCTTCCTTAAGGGTCGCCACCTCTGACGTGGCCCCTACAATAGCCATGATAATCCTGTCATTTTTTGCAATTGCACCTTTTATATATATATATTTAAACAAGGTATTTCTTACCTTCCTTGTCCTCAAGCTGCTTCTTGGCACGCCCGAGCTCTTGGTCGGACTGCTCAAGGTTCTGCTTTAGTGTGTCCACTTCCGTAGTCAGTGCGGAGGACGCCAGCAGAGAAGCCTGCATACGCATATTGACTCCTTTTTGTTAGACTCCTGCGAATTTTATTTGATCCTCTCTTCGGCTTTTCTTCCCGAACGCCAAACAGAGCATCAGGGGCTACTGTCTATGCAGTAATATTATTTACACATTCTTTACTTACCTCAAAGCCTGTTAAAAGGCTAGTGCAAGCTTCAGTCAGTCCGCTCTTGGCGGACTGAACCTTCTGGACCACCGCACTCATAATGGCGTGGTGCTCCTCGTCGATGGTGGCGCCTTTGAGCACCTCCAACAGATTGTTCGGCGCCTCCGGTTGGACGGAGGTCACCGGCACGGTGGGCTTGCTCCTCTTGGAAGGAGGTCACCCGCCGGACTGTGGAACCTTTGAAGGTTCCGGAGCGGTGTCCAGCCTAGAGCCGGACTTGGAGCCCTGGGGGGTTTTATCCCCTTTACTCCTGGAGTCCGGGAGGTCACCTTGCGGCGCCTCCAGGACCACCTCCTCCTGTCTTGGAACCTGTTGGGACAACACTTCGGCGTCGTCCGTAGGCCGGGGGGAGGAAGCCGTCGGAAGCGAATTCACATCCGACGAGTCCAGTGAACCGCTCGACGACGCGTCAAGCCGGTCTTTGGGTGGGCTGCATAAACATATTCGACATAAGGGAAAGCTCTGCAATAAAGGAATACTATGAATTACTCTAGTATCCGAACACTTACGATTTCGCCAGGGGCCTGGCCCTGAGCGGCCACTCCTCTCCGCCATCGTCAGCGTCGGTGGAGTAGTCCGGAGGAAGGGTTTTCCCCTTCTTAGACCCTTCGGCCTCCCCAGTGAGGGCGGCCTTCCTTTTCTTCTCTCCCCCCGCAGGAGGGGGAGAGGTATCTTCTTCCTCCTCCTCGTCTTCATGGGAGGAATGCGCCTTGGAGCCATCGGATGATAAACCCGACACCTCCCGGCGCCGGGCACTTTTTTGAGTCCCCGTGGCCTTCTTCGTGGCCTTCTTCTCCGGCACCACATAGGGTGCTGGAACCAGCAACTTCGCCAAGAGGGTATCGGCTGGGTCTTCGGGCAAAGGAGCTGGACAGTCGATCTGTCCGGACTTCGCCTGCCAAACCTATCAAAGGTAAGGGAGCTTAGATCCCGCATAGAGTTAAACCATGAAAAACTAATACCCTGTAAAAGGCACAAACAACTTACCGCGCTGGCGTGATGCTACGTGCTGAATCCGTGATCCTCGGTAGCGGATGCGGGAGCCTCGGCGCCCTTGAAAAGCACCTTCCAGACATCTTCGTACGTCATGTCGAAGAGCCTGCTCAGAGTTCAGTGCTGCGCCGGGTTGAACTCCCATAGATTGAAGGCCCGTTGTTGACACGGGAGGATCCGGCGGATGAGCATGACCTGGACTACGTTGACAAGCTTGAGCTGCTTGTCCACCAGGGTTTGGATGCATGTTTGCAGTCCAGTCACCTCTCCTTTGCTGCCCCACGACAGGCCCGTCTCTTTCCAGGACGTGAGCCGCGTTGGGGGTCCGGACCGGAACTCGGGGGCTGCGACCCACTCAGGGTCGCGCGGCTCGGTGATGTAAAACCACCCCGATTGCCACCCCTTCAGGGTCTCCACAAAGGAGCCCTCGAGCCATAAGACATTTGGCATCTTGCCCACCATGGCGCCTCCGCACTCCGCCTGGTTGCCGCGCACCACCTTCGGCTTGACATTGAAAGTCTTGAGCCATAGGCCGAAATGGGGGCGGATGCAGAGGAAAGCCTCGCACACGACGATAAACGCCGAGATGTTGAGGATGAAATTCGGGGCCAGATCATGGAAATCCAGGCCATAGTAGAACATGAGTCCCCGGACGAATGGGTGGATAGGAAAGCCCAGTCCACGGAGGAAGTGGGGAAGGAACACTACCCTCTCATGGGGCCTTGGGGTGGGGAGGAGCTGCCCCTCTTCGGGAAGCCGGTACGCAATGTCGTTAGACAAGTATCCGGCCTTCCTCAGTTTTTTGATGTGTCCCTCCATGACGGAGGATACCATCCACTTGCCTCCCGCTCCGGACATAGCTGGAGAAGGTTGAGGTGGGGAGTGTGGACTTGGGCGGTGGAGCTCGAGTGCGCGAAAATGGATAGGCAAAGGAGGAAGAAGGCGTAGGTGAAAAGGTGGATCCTTATCCCCTTATATGGGTGGACGCAACTACGTGTCCCCACCAGCCTGGTGAAACTCGCTTATCTCCAAGCGCCGTAATCAATGGCGCGGTTGGGTTACCCATGCCCGTATTGATGAGAATCCCGGAATAAGGGGACACGATCTCTGCTTTAACAAGACATGCCAAGGAAACCGCCTCGCATGACGCGCTGAGGTGGGATAATAAAACGATTCGGATAAAGGCTTGGTCGTGGTGTGTCACACTACGGAATACGTCAGCAGATTAGATTTGTGTAAATATTATTCTCTCTATGGCAATATGTGGAAACTTATTTTGCAGAGCCGGACACTGTCTTTGTGTTCAAAATCTTCTATGAAGTACTTGGAGGAGGAACCCGCCTTGCAATGCCGAAGACAATCTGCGCGCCGGACTCGTCACCATTGAAGCCTGGTTCAGGGGCTACTGAGGGAGTCCTGGATTAGGGGGTGTCCGGATGGCCGGACTATACCTTCAGCCGGACTCCTGGACTATGAAGATACAAGATTGAAGACTTCGTCCCGTGTCCGGAAGGGACTTTCCTTGGCATGGAAGGCAAGCTTGGCGATACGGATATGTAGATCTCCTACCATTGTAACCGACTTTGTGTAACCCTAGCCCTCTCCGGTGTCTATATAAACCGGAGGGTTTTAGTCCGTAGGACACCAATAGAACAACAATCATACCATAGGCTAGCTTCTAGGGTTTAGCCTCTCCGATCTCGTGGTAGATCTACTCTTGTACTACCAATATCATCAATATTAATCAAGCAGGACGTAGGGTTTTACCTCCATCAAGAGGGCCCGAACCTGGGTAAAACTTCGTGTCCCTTGCCTCCTGTTACCATCCGGCCTAGACGCACAGTTCGGGACCCCCTACCCGAGATCCGCCGGTTTTGACACTGACAGCAGCCCTAGTGCGAGAGGCCATCGCCTGGCTTCCCGCTCCCTCTGTACGCCTGAGCGCAGGCTCCAGAGAGGGCGGCAGCGCCCAGCGCCACGCGGGCCATGGCCACGGTGGCCAGGCTGAGGCTGCGTGGCCGGCCGGCCCACGAACCCACATCGAGGGCACCTCCCGTGAGTTCGTGATATGGGCAGTGATGCTGCCGCGCACTTGGATCTGATTTTCGCGGTTCTTCGCTGAGGACATGTCGCCGAGGGGGGCACTTGAGTTGTGGCTGCAGCACGCCAGGTGCTGCAACCTAGCCACGGGGGCTGAGGTCGAGTCCGTCCCTCCGGGCGGCATCTTCAGGACTTGAGGATGGGGAGAGGTTGCCCGCTCCTGCCGGGCGGACGGGGCCCTCGCCATCCACTAAGGGAGTCCTGGTCTAAGGGGTCCTTGGGCGTCCGGCCTGTTCTCCATGGGCCGAACTGATGGGTTGTCAAGACATGAAGGCCGAAGACTATACCTGAGTCTGGATTGGGATCTCCTTGGCGTGGAAGGAAAGCTTGCCAACCGACTATGAAGATTCCTTCTTATGTAATCGACTCTATGTAAACCCTAGATCCCCTCG
Organism: Triticum dicoccoides; assembly: GCF_002162155.2. Lineage (NCBI taxonomy): Eukaryota > Viridiplantae > Streptophyta > Magnoliopsida > Poales > Poaceae > Triticum > Triticum dicoccoides. Next base: position 212,632,811 of record NC_041390.1, on the reverse strand, counting down.
GTGTCTATATAAACCAGAGGGGATAGTCCGGAAAAGATACATTCATATCCATAGTCATATAGGCTAGGCTTTGAAGGTTTAGCCATCATGATCTCGTGGTAGATCAACTCTTGTAACACCCATATTCATCAATATCAATCAAGCAGGACATAGGGTATTACCTCCATAGAGAGGGCCCGAACCTGGGTAAACATTGTGTCCCTTGTTTCCTGTTACCATTGATCCTAGACGCACAGTTTGGGACCCCCTACCCGAGATCCGCCGGTTTTGACACCGACATTGGTGCTTTCATTGAGAGTTCCACTGTGCTGTCGACAAAAGGCTTGATGGCTCGCCTTGTCCTTAAAGACAACATCGCCCCTGGAGGAGCTCTGGCCCCGGGCCAAACCCTCCGGATGGGCGGCTTTACTATCATCGCCCGTTCGGCCGTGGATCCGACGATGACCTCTCGGGCCATCGAAAACCCCCTTCGCATAAACTCTAAGCACTCCAAGAAGATGGATCCGACAGAGCTTTCGTCATTAAATGAACTCCTAGATCGCATCGCCGCTTTGGGAATAGCCACAGACTATGACTGGATCGGGCTTAAAACTGATCAAGGAGAAATCGAAACCCTACCGGTCACCCACCAGATTGCGGTAGTCATGGAGCAGGACGACGAGTTTTCTCCTATACTCAAGACGGACTATGTTTGGATCGTTGACCAGGAAAAGTCAGATATCCACCCGAGAAAGGATGCAACCAGCCTTCTTAACATAGCATCGGATGACGGTCCTAAACAATCAGAAGGTATTTCGGAACCCGGACTGTTAAGCCCGGATGATCATCAGACTTCGGATAATTGGTCGGGTCGGGGTTCGGATTTAATTCCACCCACCCACCCGGATTTAGACACTCTCGTGAGCATAAAACGGCAGTCTCAGGAAACAGTCCACCACTTCTGGGCCAGATTCCTCCTTGTCAAGGACAAGGTAAAAGATTGACGTGACGAAGAAGCAATATCAGCGTTCTGCAAAAATTGCGGGGACGAAGGAATCCTCAACGCCATCAATCGCCGCCGCATACTGAAATTCACTAACTTAGCCACCATCGTACAAAAATACAGTGCAATGGAGAGCACCTGGAAAACTCAGGTAGCTCGCTGGGAACGACCAGTCCCAACTCAACTCCCCCTACAGGCGAAAAGGGCGCACCCTCACGGCACGCCCAGTCCAACAGTCAAGAAACACAAAACCGCTATGCGGCACGACACCGTTCTGACCGGGTGGCTCGATGGCTCGTGCAAAATACAAACAACACCGGATACTGTGGCAACCCACAGCCTTAGAGCATGTTGGATACTACGACAGGTAGCCAAAAGCGGCGAGGATATCCTTATCAAGGACAACTCAGAACGGCATCCCCCAGTGGACGATAACTCAAGAGTATTGATGGTCTTTGAGACATTCGCTTCAAATAACAAGCGCAAAAGGGCGCTCTGCAAGCTCGCCGAAGTCTGCCAAATTGCTACGATAAACCCCCTGGAATGACACAACTATAATATTCAATGCCAACGACGAACCAAAGTACAGAACAGTGCGAGCGCCAGCTGCGTTAGTCCTCAGCCCCAACGTGGACGGGTTTTGACTTACCAAGGTCCTCATGGACGGTGGCAGCGGCCTAAACCTCATTTATGAGGACACACTCCATAAAATGGAAATAGACAGGAGTCGCATAATGCAAAGCAACACAACCTTCCGAGGAATTATTCCTAGTCGGGAGGCGCGGTGCACGGGAAAAATCACACTTGACGTAGTATTCGGCACGCCGGAGAACTACCGGTCCAAAGAAATAACTTACCAAGTGGCCCCCTTCAGGAGCAGATATCACGCCCTGTTGGGGAGGGAAGCTTTTACACGCTTTCAGGCCATACCCCATTATGGGTATATGAAGCTCAAGATGCCCGGACCAAACGGTATAATCGCTCTCGTCAGTGATCCGGACATAGCACTCTGTGCTGAAAACAAAACCGCATCCCTGGCCCTGGATGAGCTATTCGAAGCCCTCGCAGCCGATGAATTAACTACACTATGCTCCACGGTGGATAGGGACTACGTAATCCTCGACAAATGACCTAAATCCACATCATTTAAACCAGCAGAGGAAATAGTCAAATTCCAGGTCCACCCAACGGACCCTAAGAACACAACATCTATCGGAGCTCAACTGAACCCAACAGTTGACACCACACTATGAGAATTCTTGCGTGAAAACTAGGACATATTCGCCTGGCACCCTTCAGATATGTCAGGGATCCCACGCGATCTGGCTGAACATAGCCTCAATATATTAAAGGGGTTCAAACCGGTCAAGCAATCACTGCGGCGCTTTTCCGAACCTAAGCGACAAGCAATGGGGCAAGAGCTGGCCAAACTCATCGAGGCCGGATTCATTAGAGAAATCAAACACCCGGACTGGCTGGCAAACCTAGTGATGGTACCAAAGAAGGACAAATCCTAGCGCCTATGCATCGATTTGAAAGACCTCAAATATGGTTTGCCCTAAGGATCCCTTCCCCCTCCCCCGCATTGATCAAAACATCGATGCCACTGCATGACACGGCTGATTGTGTTTCCTCGATGCATATTCCGGATACCATCAAATCAAAATGAAGGAGTCCGATCAAGCCGCAACAGCATTTATCACCCCGTACGGGCCATTCTGCTTCAACACCATGCCCTTTGGGCTCAAGAACGTAGGCGCCACGTACCAACGCGTGATTCAAACATGCCTGGAGAAACAGATCGGCAATCAGTAGAAGCTTTCGTCGATGATGTCATCGTAAAAACCAGGCACGTTGAGACACTAATAGACGACTTACGTCTTACATTCGACAACCTCTGGGCATATGAAATTAAACTCAACCCGGAAAAGTGTGTCTTCGGCGTCCCCACTGGAAAACTACTGGGCTTCATCGTCTCCAATAGAGGAATCGAAGCAAACCCAGCCAAAATCCGAGCTCTGTCACAACTAGCTAGGCCAACAGATCTTAAGCAAGTTCAAAAGCTTGCGGGCTGCGTAGCAGCTCTAAGCCGATTTATCTCCAGATTGGGAGAAAAGGCACTGCCACTCTATCGCCTTCTACGGCGAACCGACCACTTCGAGTGGACGGATGTGGCAACAGCCGGATTGGAGGAAATAAAAACCCTTCTTGCGAGCAATCCAATACTGGCTGCACCAAACATCGGCAAACCGATGTTATTATACATATCGGCAACACACCAGGTAGTGAGCGTCGTACTCATCGTCGAACGAGAATAGGACGGACATAAATTCCCGCTTCAGAAGCCAGTATACTACGTATCCACTGTTCTTACACCATGCAAATCCGGGTACCCTCATTATCAAAAAATAGCATATGCGGTCTTCATGGCATCCCGAAAGCTCCGTCACTACTTCCAGGTGTGTTCGATCACGGTGGCCTCCGAAGTACCCCTCAATGACACCATAAACAACCGCGATGCTACAGGCCAAATTGCCAAATGGGCCATCGAAATCCTCCCATTCGATATCTCATATAAACCACGTCGAGCCATCAAGTCCCAAGTACTGGCCGACTTCATCGCTGAATGGACAGAGGCCGAACTCCCTAAAGAGTATGGCACATACTCCAATTGGGTCATGTACTTCGACGGCTCCAAAATGCAGGCATGATTAGGAGCGGGGGTCATCTTAACGTCCCCTATGGGAGACATCGTCCAGTATGTTCTCCAAATACTATACACCGACTCCAATAATGCAGCCGAATATGAGGCCTTATTACATGGTCATCGGATGGCTGTCTCCATGGGCATACAAGGCCTAGAGGTACGCGGGGACTCGAACCTCGCAATATCTCAAATAAACGGAGATTTCGACGCTAAAGATCAAAAGATGGCAGTGTATCATAACACAGTCATCAAAATGTCAGACCGGTTTGAAGGACTCAAGTTCCATCATGTGGCCCGAGAAAATAATCAAGCGGCGGACATTCTTGCTCGTATCGGCACTAAGCGCGAACCCGTCATCCTAATATTTTCCTGGGAAGGCTCTTTAAGCCATCTGTGGTGTGGCAGGGGAAAACTGCAATACAAATCCGGAATCAAACATAATCCAAGATCCCGGAAACACTGACGTCGTCCAGGGCTCAGCCATTGAAATAACACCATCAGCGCATCTCATCATGGCAGTCATTGCCCCATGGACCGAACCCTTCCTAGCCTACCTCAACAGGAAAGAGCTTCCCGAGGTGCAGAATGAGGCCTGCTGCATTGTCCGGCATTCAAAAGCCTACACGGTTCCTGATGGAGTGCTCTACAAGAAAAGCGCCACCGGAGTCCTACAACGATGTATATCCAAGGAAGAGGGGCGGCAGCTCTTGGCTGAAATCCATGCTGGACTCGGCGGTCACCACGCCGCAGCTCGGGCCCTTGTTAGCAAGGACTTCCGTATAGGATTTTATTGGCCGACAGCCCGAGCAGATGCATAGGACCTTGTCCAACGTTGCATCGGATGCCAACTCTTTACCAATTAGAGCCATATGCCCCCACCGCCCTACAAACAATCCCCATTACTTGGCCTTTTGCGGTCTGGGGACTCGATATGGTCGGACCCATTAAAGGGGGAAGCCATAAGAAAAAATATCTACTGGTCATGGTGGACAAATTCACTAAGTGGATAGAGGCTAAGCCGGTCAAAATGGCCGAATCCGGCCCAGTGATAGACTTCATATCCGGTGTTCTGCACCATTATGGTGTCCCACACAGCATCATCACCGACAACGGCTCCAACTTCAAAGCCAACGAGGTAAAAACTTGGTGTACTAATCTAGGTATTGAACTCGATTACGCCTCCGTCTACCACCCACTAACCAACGGTCAAGTCGAACGGGCCAACGGTCTCATTATGAGCGGCATCAAGCCCAGACTAGTGCGGTCCTTGAAAGAGTCAGACAAGCACTGGGTTGAGGAGCTTGACTCCGTACTCTGGGGGCTGCGGACCACGCCCAACTGCACTACCGGATACAAACCTTTCTTCATGGTGTATGGCGCAGAGGCCGTATTGCCCTGCGATATTATTCACGACTCACCCCGAGTGCGTATGTACAAAGAGAGAGAGGCCGAGCTTGATCGGCAAGATGGCCTAGATGCCCTGGAGGAGGAACGCGATGTCGCAAAAGCCCGTTCAACATTTTACCAACAGCAGGCTCGAAGATATCAAAGCAGAGAAGCATGGGCCAAGACTTACAATGTTGGCGAACTCGTTCTACGCCTGCCGGAGAATAAAAAGGACAAACTCAAGCCCAAATGGGAGGGTCCCTTCATAATTGACGAAGTCCTCACCGGAGGGGCGTACCGTCTTCGCGATGCATCAGACAATCGCCCCGAGATGAACCCCTGGAATGCGGCCAGACTCCGAAGATTCTATGCCTAGCGCCAAACCCCATGTTCGTCTCCTCCTCCCCTGTAGCTCCCATTATTTTTTTCTCTCTCTTTGTCGATTATTTTCTTCTTTCTTGCTTTAAAGCTTCAGTACGGCCAGACCGCACAACATCCACACATACATCTTTAAACATGTATATTACTTGTACCTGGGGGCTTCTCGAACAGAAGTTCTTATCATTTCTTGAGCATTAAGCTCCTCACATATGAGTTTTTCCATATGTACCTTTTCTTCGCCACTATATGCATCGATATGGCTTAAGTTTTGGCCAAGCTGGGTTGCCTGGCTCCTGTGTTTATGCCCTATGTTCCTGTTAGTTTGGCTAGGGCATAAAGGGAGCACCTCTGCGATTGTTACTGCCGGGTCATCCGGATGTGTACCTCAGACTGGGTGAAGCCGAAAGCTAGCGTTCTTAAGGGAATATTCGGTCGATGAATTAAAGATGTTTTCTAAACTCACTCCCTTGTGCACCCCTAGAAGTTATACAAATTGTGGTGCTCTCATCACAATTCAGACATGTACATTAAATGCATGCACACCCAGGGAAAGGAACCCTTAACGAAACTATTCTCTTTGGAAGATGTTTCTTACGACCTTAATGTAATATAATATAGCTAGCCGGATACAACTTGTATGTTCAAGCAACTATGACCCCTGCGCTTAGTTTTCCAAGCATACCCCGGCCTATTCGGCCGCGACGGTATTCAGAAACACTCCGCACCTTAGAGTCTGGAGGTCCAGGCGAAAATGTCTGCCATGACAAATGATATACAATTCAACTAGATGAGGAAAGTACACAGTCATTTGAACTCGAACACCTCTTCCTCTACACCTTCCAACAGGCAGTCTAACTTACAATCATGTTGAGAATATTTGACGTCCACGTCTACTTGGCCATATACTATACTAACGGGAATTTCTTCCCCATCTGGCCCTACTGGCCCGACACGAGCCATGTGATTAGGATCCAGCTTGGTATAGCGCATCTTCACCATGGCCCAAGCCTCTCGCTCACCCTTTCGGCAGGCAGATATCTTCCACATCTGGATACGCCGCCGCGCTCCCTTGAACAGCTTTTCCATGCTTCCTGGAGGGGAGTCGGAAGGCCATAAAGCCTTGGCTACACTCTGCATAGCCTGCCGAGCTTGCTCATGCAACTGCGACAGCTCCTGCAGAAGATCATTTGATGATCCAGACACTTCCTCTTCGGGGCGGTTCATCAACACACCGACAATTACAGCTATATCAGCTACCGCCACCTCCAAACTGTTATAAGACAAAAGCGGCCACATACTGAATATGCCGCCTCGGAGCTTCTTGTTCTCCTTCACAAAGTCGGCTAGTTACGCTCACACATCTTTCAGTTCTTCGCGAAGGTTGATGTTCGAATCCTGGAGTTCCTTTTTCTCTTCAACAACCTTTGTCAATATATACATGCTCGCCAGTTGCTAGTAGCTTTTTGGCTCCATGTTCTTCGCCTCGGGCAGCATCAAGCTGCTCTTGAACTTGGTCTAAACGACCCAACACAAAGATTAGAACCAAGATTCACACTATCGGTGTAGCCTTATGAATTTTCGATGGAGGAAAACATTACCGGGCGATGCCTTGTATTTCTCCAGTTCGGCGTTAGCAGCAAGCAGCTGGCACTGACACTTTTCTAGTTCCTGAGCCAGCTGGGTATTCTTCTCCCTAAGCACCTGGTTGTACATCGATCCCCAAATCAGTTGTTTCAACTCCTTTAAGTCTCGGGGGCTACTGGCATATGGTTATCATAGTCAAACAAAGCGAATTTACCTACACATCTTTCAAATGTTGCTTTGCAGCCCTGCTAATCCCATCTCGAGCAGCCCGGATGTATGTGTCGGCTGCGTTGAAGGCGTTAAACGACCCTTCCGAAAAGCTAGGATCTTGTAAAATGGCCCGGCAATGCCGATGATTCATAGCACTCTCCACTGCCGAGTTGATGACGAATACATCGTCTGAGTCCTCGGCTGGCAGACAGTCCAGCGTCGCCCCTGCGTCAGCCCCCGTCTTCACGGCAGGATTTAAATCCTGGCTGTGGGAAGTACGACCGCTCGGACCCCCAGATATAGTCTGACGCATCTTCCTCCTGGAAAATGGAAAACGGGAAGGTCATGGTTGGACGTGACTGCTCAGGGGCAGGTTGGCGAATTCATACCTCTTCGATGAAGGCATGGCCATAGCTTCATTTTCTTTCCTCTTGGAAGGATTGTCTGGCGCGGGAGCCGATCTCTTTGAAATCGCTGAACATCTCCCCTGTGAAGCTTGATACAATGCGATGGGTGAGACAGAATAAGGGCACTCTTTCAAAGACGGTGTTTCTTAATTACTTACATGAGAAGCAGGAAGAAGTCCAGGGTAGTCTGCGGTGATGGCCATTTCTATGCCGTCATAGCTTGTCTGGAAGAACACTTCCCCCGCGAGCACCACGAATATATTCGGATCCTCTTCAAACCCAGGATCTAGTTCCCGGTTGTGGGTCTCCGGCAGTGGGGCAGGACTATGAAGTCCTTCGGTGACCTCCCACCAGTGCTGCCATAACAAACAAACTTGAAATTTATCAAAAGTAATTCAGAAGGGGAATGAGTAGAATCGAAGGATCGAAGCTTACCCAACTGGGGGGATTATACATAGAATATCCATCTCTGTGCTTAATGTGAAGAAACTCCTCTTTGTCCCCTTTAAAAAGCTCGACCAATATTTTGGCTAGAGCTGCGGGAGTATCCGGACCCTTCCGGCCATAACGGTAAGCGTCATCCTCTCCATTATAGTGCCACATGGGCAGCCCTCGGTATTGTAGCGGCTGAACCCCACGCACTATGGAGATCGCCATTACCTCGATTATTGTAAGTCTGGACTGGGCGAGCATATTTATCTTGCTCATAAGCTGGCGAACTTCTGCGCTGTCCTCCTCTTCCAGGCTCTGAGGACGCCAACTATGGCGTTTCTTCAGTGGAACGCTTGCAAATTCAGGAAGACCCTTTCAAACTGGGTCGGGAAGCACGACGTCCTCAATATAGAACCATTCCGAAGGCCATTCTTCGGATGCCTTCCTTGGTGTACCGGACAGATATCCGGTATCAGCAATGCGCCATACTTCAGCTCCGCCCACTTCAAATATGGACCCCTCATGATTACGTGGGACAAGACAGAACAACTTCCTCCATAGCTCGAAGTGAGCCTCGACACCCAGGAATAATTCACATAAAGTGACATAACCCACGATGTGCAGAACGGAGGCAGGGGTGAAGTTGTGCAACTGGAGGCCATAGTATTCTAGAAGCCCTCAGAGGAACGGATGAATGGGAAATCCAACGCCCCTCAGCAGGTAGGGGACGAAACATACTCGCTCTCCCCCAGATGGATTGGGCAAGTCCTCTGCCTGAATCTCACCATTGAAGGAATCTAGCCCCGCTCGAACGGGAACTAGATCTACGGGGGGAAGAAATCCCTGCGTCTGCAGCTCCATCAATTGACTGTGGGACACTGAACACCTCTCCCACTGGCCTTTCTCTAGGACGGAACGGGTGGAGGAGCTGGGGACGTTGGCCATGCTGGAATGGTTTCTCCCAAGCAGTTTCCAGGGATTTCCCCTATATGGTGCCGAATGGATCTAGGATCCAATCTCTTTAATAGGCGCTCCCCCTTGCATAGGTGGGGTGTTATTTGCAAAACTACCCTGACCTTCCGCCTTCGCTTGACACGCGGGAGGCGAAGTTAATTAACACGCAGAAGCTGAGGGGAGTGACATGGAACAGATGGCCGAATACATCGCTTGGAGATAATTAAAGGAGGAAACCCGCCTTGCAATGCCGAAGACAATTTGTGTGCCAAACACCTCGCTATTAAAGACTGGTTCAGGGGCTACTGAGGGAGTCCTGGGCTAAGGGGTCCTCGGGCGTCTGACCAGTTCTCCATGGGCCGGACTGATGGGATGTGAAGACATGAAGGCCGAAGACTATACCTGAGTCTTTGGGCTCTCCTTGGCGTGGAAGGCAAGCTTGGCGACCAACTATGAAGATTCCTTCTTATGTAACCGACTCTATGTAAACCCTAGATCCCCTCGGTGTCTATATAAACCGGAGGGGATAGTCCGGAAAGGATACATTCATTACCATAGTCATATAGGCTAGGCTTTTAGGGTTTAGCCATGATGATCTCGTGGTAGATCAACTCTTGTAACACCCATATTCATCAATATCAATCAAGCAGGACGTAGGGTATTGCCTCCATAGAGAGGGCCCGAACCTGGGTAAACATTGTGTCCCTTGTCTCCTGTTACCATCGATCCTAGATGCACAGTTCAGGACCCCCTACCCGAGATCCGCCGGTTTTGGCACCGAGACTCACACCGACCAACACACAATGTCCAAAAGTGCTCCTGGGATGCGGCCCTATTGAGCCCTAGAATGTTGACGCAGACGCGTAGCTCGTTGTCCTCGCCAGGACAAGGAGGAGCGCCAGGTGGTCGGCGGCGATCGTCGCGCATGACTCATGCCTCTTGAAGCTCCTCGGTCGCCTTGGTGATGAACTCCTGAGCACCTGGCACCCCATGCCTTGTGCCCTCATGAGGGAAGCGTGCGATAAAGCATGCCTCCATGTGCTGCCCGAGAACCTCCCTCATGACATTGGCTAATTCAGAGGCCCTCCAGAAGAGAGCCCCTGAGCCCAGCCTGAGGAGGGCACTGGGTGCGCCTTCTATGCGGGAGAGGGAGGCGCCCCGTCCGTGGGCGCGCGCCTCACTCGGGTTCGGTTAGAGCCAACGCCTCGCACACACGCGCATACATGTACGAGAGAAACACGCATCGCTCGGCCCCCGACCTCCCACCGTAACGGGTAACTCCCCGAAATTTTCCTCCCCCTCGCTTCTACCATGGTTTTTTCCATCATGGACGGGCCAAAGAATTTCATGCAGCTGCGTCTCCGGCCCGCCCAAGACGAAAAGACCATTTTCTGTCATGATTTTTTGTCATAGAAGTAGGAGCCCACCACATCTATGATGATACCGGGTTTTGTCAAAATTATCGTCATAGAAGTGTCATATGTATGACAGAAAAAAATTTCGTTCGGCCCAAAATGTCACGGATGTGTCTTTTTTTGTACTGCACTCTTCGGTATACCTTCACAAGTCCATTGTCACAACAATGGACGGAAAGCTACAAGCATGATTTCTTCGTGATGCTCCACTTGAACTTGCACAACACAACCTTGATTTGATGTCATCCTCCATTGGTTGTATGAGATCTTCCTCTTGACGCAAGCCCATGGAAGCAAAGCTAACCCCACAAAAAACTCTCACAAATACCATGTATTAGTACACAAAGCTAAATGGACAATGCTTACCAAACCGTGAGATCACTTGATCCCACTCGATGTACATTCTATGCTTTGTGTGATGATCAACTTGGACCACTCTCTGTACTTAGTCTTGATCAACCTTGACTCTTTCAAACTGTAGCGACCCGACCCGAATGGATCAAGTCTCTGTGCTTATGTGTCATCCCTGGATCAGTATGCTGACACACACAGTACTCGAAGGATTTATAACAGAGGTAAATCACATGTATAAAGTAACGTAAAAACTATTACCTCAATCCAAAATATAGCGAAGGCAACAAGGTTGTGGATTCCCATCAACACCAACGGCAAAGTTGAGTATAGGAAATCGTAACCCTAACGTACCACTTACTCGTCGTCTGAAAAGTCTGCAACATGAAAAGTTGCAGCCCGAAAACGGGTCAGCACATGGAATATGCTGGCAATGTAACACATAGAGAGTAATGAAAGAATAGGCTATACTACATGCATATATGGCTGGTGGAAAGCTCTATGATTACAGTTTTTGCGAAAAGCCAATTTTTCCCTACTTCAAAGGAATAAAATTTATTTAACTATCATGGTGGTTGTTAAACATTGAGAATGGTTGACAGCATCCTCAATCCCAATTAAAAGTACTCATTAAACCCAAACAAATTATAATAAGTAACGTGTTGAGATCAACAGGATAATCCAAGAACTAGATACTCAAAATGTCCATAACCGGG
>NC_041390.1:212610645-212619197 GCF_002162155.2 Triticum dicoccoides | reverse complement strand
AGAGGTGTTGGTTTGGTGTGTTTAGAGGGGGGGGGGTGCTTGGGTATTTATATTGGGGAGGGGAGGGTTTTGCTTGGGGTAGGGGACAAGAAATAGATTAGGATTAGGAAACAAAAGGAAAAGATCTAGAAATAGATACGGAATAAACGAACATAGGACAAGAGTCCTACTAGGACTAGGAAAGAAAGGAAACGGCGGCTCCTGGCTCCCTGGTGCGCGCGCTAGCTATGGCCTTTTGGCCGGCCGGCGGCTAGCGGCTTGGGCCTTTGGCCCAAGGCGCTGCAATTTTTTTTTTAACGGTCTCGCGCGCAGAGAAATAAATAAAAGAAAATCTAAACGAACTCCAAAATTAATAAAGTAAATTTCTCCGACTCCTAAAAATGAGTTGAGCAAAATGAACTTTACTCGGGACCTAAAATAAAATTTTCAAAAACGCGCATTTTCCCTATCCGAATAAAATGCAAATAAAACTCCGGCAAACAAAATTTGATCTATTTATTAAATATTCATTTTCCTAAATTTGGGAAAGTCATATTATTCCCTCTCTTATATTTTTGATAACGGAAAAATAATTGAAGATGAAATAAATAAATCAAATGATCCTCTTTTCAATTCGAGAAAACTCTCAAATATGAAAATAACGAAATCTCCAACTCTCTCCAAGGGTCCTTGAGTTGCGTGAAATTTCTAGGATCGACCAAAATGCAAGAAAATAAAATATGCATGATGATCTATTCCAAATTAAAAATAAATTCAAAGGGGCTTTGAATTTAATTCTTTGAAACTCCCAACTCATATTTCATATAATTTGAAGAAGTCATTTTATCTTCTCTCGTGAAAATCATTGAGTCGCATAAAGTTTCAGAATTGGAATATTTCCAAATGAAATTCAATTATTTTTCAAACACCCTTTTCATTTTAAATGGAAGAAGTCATGTCATCTTCTCTCTAGGTTTTTGTGTTTGAAAAGCATTTGAATTCACGGAGAGCATAAAATGCAAAAATGAAAGTTTGGGAAAGTCCTTTTATTCCCTCTCATTTAACTTCCAAAAGTTTCGAATTCACTCACTTTCAGTCAATCAATCAAGCAATCAATCAAATCTATCTATTTGTTTATAACATTCCAAAATTTAGAATTTTGGGATGTTACACAAACTCTCTTCATTTGGATGATGTATGACCAATCTTTGGATAATTTCTTAATAGCACCTTGGTCAACTCAAGCTCTCCTTGAAAACAACACATGTATTCCAAGAAAAGCCTATGTACAAAACCTTCAAATATAGCTCAAGGCAACCATTAGTCCATAGAGATTGTCATCAATTACCAAAACCAAACATGGGGGCACTGCATGTTCTTTCAATCTCCCCCATTTTGGTAATTGATGACAATCACCTTCAAGAGAGTTTATATAAGGAATTATGCATCACCATGCAATGCAACAACCAATGATGCATGAGAAGAGATGCAAATGCTTAGGAACAAAACCAAAGCAATGCAAAACTCTGTAAACTTCTCCACAAAACTCTCTGAAACTTCTCCCCCATTGGCATCGATTGCTAAAATGGGCGAAAAGCTTAGAAGGCCAATATAGAGAGTGTTCCTCCATAAATTGTGTATTTCTCAACAAGAGAGTGGAATGTCATACACATATCAAAAGGTAAATACTTGGAGGAAGACAAACTATATTGAGGCACAAAGATTGCTAAAGAATGATATGACACAAAGACATAACAAAGAGAGACACAAGCAATCAAGCAGTCAAAAGATAACAATTGAAGCAAGCTATCAAAAGATATCAATTGAACCAACTAGACCAAATATCCTATGAGCCACATGAATAAAGGATATTATGAAATGAGCAGAGGAATGTTCTAAAGAAACTAGAGAAGCTCTACATGATTTGTGCACTCCAAGAATTTTTGTATTTGGATACAAAGTGCACAAAATAGGATCATAGCTCCCCCAAAATCAACAGAAACTTACAACAAGTGCAAGTGAGCATATAGGAAACTAAGCCTAGTACTTGCACCAAACACATGGTTAAGCAACAAGTAAAAGAGGCAACTTAAGAATGGGCTCAACCAAAATGATGTGTGTGAGTCCACGCAATGCAGTTGATGAGAAGACTAATGTACAAATGAGCATTAAGCATCAATGAAGTCTTGAAAGAATGAGGTACACGGTGCAAGGCCTATCATTCCCACACACAACTAGCAAATGGGTTCACAAGCTTACTAATAAGCATATAAAGAACCTATGCTTGTGACAACCCGTGGTGAAGATAGAAGGTGAAAGCATCATCAAGATGAGGGATACCAATTAAGATAAGCATGAGGAAAATAATCTTCACCACACAAGAGTGCATCAAGGTGCAATGATAGAAGACACACACTCAAGGAAAAAGCTTTCATGGAGACACCAAAGAAATAACATAAGAAAGACAAGGTGTACGTGAAAGAAAGGATATCAACTAGATATGCAAATTCTCTCAAGTGTATAAGATTCTAGGTAGACGAAATCATGATGATATATATCTACAAAGAAGGATGTACACCCGAAATAGTTACAACACGAGGAACAAGATATCCAAAGGGAGGTCATACATATACCAATAACATATTTGCTTGGAAGCATAGCACATGGCTAGATATGGTCTTATTGTATATAAATGAATTCCTACCATACAACCATCAAAGACATTACAACTGGCAACATGAGATCGTCGTTGAGATGCCTTGAGAAAGGAAACAAGTATCACAAGATGGAATGGATAGCATGCCAAGATGCAACCTACACAAGGTTGAATGCAAGAAAATAATGCATGAATAGATACTTGTTACCGAGATATCATTGGAAGGATGTAGAAGAAACCAATTTAAGGTAGTAGATAGTAGTTCATTGAGCATCCTAGCTTGACTCCAATAAGCACATGGTGACACCACCTTCCTTGCGAGTGAGCCGAGCATCCAACGCATCTCCAGTTGTTCCTAGAACAACAACACACACAAAATGGTATCCAAACTCATTGGGACCAAAGAGTTAGAAACACCAATATACATCGGACAAACTCCACATAAAATGTGCATATTGAGAAGGAAATGAATTTCATGCACATCTCATCCATTTTGAGACTTGGTGGAGTTTCCCTATATATTGGGTCAAATAAAGAAGGCATGCCACAGAGACTACATGAAGTAAATATGCATGCTCAAGACCTTCAAGAACCGATACCAAATGACAAAGAAAAACCAAGTGAAGATACCAAATGAACAAAACATCACTTGGAGGATATCCATAAAAGATACATCAAGGAATGAGATATCCATTGATACACTCAAAATAAAAGATATCAAACTCCCAAAAGAGAGGATGGTTCCAAACAAACCAAGCTCTCTACAAAGTTTCATGATGGCACAAAGTACCAAGCGAAAACGGCTTGCCTTCCACCAACACACACTTGATAAGGATCGCAAGATGAGTGTTTTATAGAAAATAGGATAGCTCCCCCAAGACTAGTGCATTATAGAGAAATTGCATTTGAATACAAAATGCACAAGGCGTGATCACCACTTTCACTATATCTAGAAAACACTAGACAAGATCAAGAAATAAACAAGATCCACAAGTGGTATGGAAGACAAAGGGAGTTGATACAATCCTTGGCAAGAGAAAAGGCAAATAAAAGCAAAAGACAATGTAAAGATGATCAATAAGTTCTACTACACAAGTGAGTACCAATTGCCAAAAGACAAGAAGTAAATGGAAATAATTCCTGGTGGTAGATAGCAAGGATATCCGACATCATCTTCACACCAAACAAAAAGCAAATTGCAACTTGTAGAGATAACATGCCACCTAGGAACAAGATAATTTACAATATCAACTCTAGGTGACAATATCTCAAATGTACACATTTTCTTGGCTAGTAATATACATAGCATATTACTCCCCCATAATGTGATACCAATTAAGGATAAACATGTGGCAAATAAAAGGATCCAACAAGAGATAATTAATGGACTATTTAGAATTTGAATTTTTCATGAGAAGAGATACCACATAGCGACCAAATAATCTTGAAATATCACTACTAGATGGTATTACTCATGTACACACATTTATAGGATTGTGAGGTGCACAAAGCACATCACTCCCCCATAATGGGATATTCCATTAATCTCTCACAGGAGCCAACTAAGAAATAAACAAGATGCAAAAGGCTCAACGCATGACACATACGTACATGATGTGCAAACCAACAAACATACTTGATTGCTCAAGATAATCAA
Organism: Triticum dicoccoides; assembly: GCF_002162155.2. Classification (NCBI taxonomy): domain Eukaryota; kingdom Viridiplantae; phylum Streptophyta; class Magnoliopsida; order Poales; family Poaceae; genus Triticum; species Triticum dicoccoides. Next base: position 212,614,905 of record NC_041390.1, on the reverse strand, counting down.
GTTGGATGCACATCATATACAAACACATGCAAGGAACGAAACCAAACATGCAAAGAGGCAAGTAACTATCAATGTAGACACTTTAAGCATGAGTTACCGCAAGGAGGAACATTGGATATATGATAGAAACTTGATAATCTGAATGACTTGGCTTGAGACAATAAGAATGATGAAGTGATGAAGTCCCCTTAATTCTTCATAATGTAGCCAAGTCTCCAATGACCTCCAACAACACCTATTGATCAAGTATGAGCTAGTTGGTCCCCAACCAAGTTGGGTCCTAAGAGGTTAGTCACAATAGGCTTGGCTACCCAAATGGTTCTTTTCTTGACACCACTTTGAGCACCAACAAATTTGGCAAACACATTGCCAACCTTATCCTTCCCAAGAGAATAGATATCATCAATTAGAATAGGGTTGGATAAGGTACCATTTGTGCATGAAGAAGCGACGTGACCTTTTTCACTACATAGGTAGCAACGTCTACTCTTTACTTTCTTCTCACTTGATTTATCAACTTGAGAAGCATTAGCTTGAGTTTTCTTGGGAAGAGGCCTTTCTTCAACTTGAGGTTTAGAATGAGAGTGAACTTCTGGCCACTTCTCTTGTTGCTTGTCACTAATGGCCTTCTTCTTCAAAGGGCAAGATCTAACATGATGCCCTTCAATTTTGCACTTGAAGCAAATGATCTTGGCCGAATTCTTGACTTGGTTTTGGCCCTTCTTGTTGTTGCTCTTGGAATTCTTCTTCTTATTGGAGTTGAATCCAAGTCCACCTTTGTCATTGGGGGATTTTTGTACACTCAAGATATTGTTGAGTGTGGCCTTCCCTTCATGACACTTTTCCAAATCATTCTTCAAAGAAGTGACTTGGGCCTTGAGCTCTTTGATTTCCTCTACATGGTTAGTCTCAACACAAGCACTAGAGGAAGTATAAGCTTCATTGTTAAAGCAACAAGGCAAGGAAAGCAATTCATCACAAGATGTACCAATGTTATGCATGGATGAATTGCGAGGACTAGCACAAGGAAATATAGCATTTTGACTAAAAGTAGTGCTAGTATCCACATGACGCTCACTAGATATTACCTTAGCAAGCATGGCCTCATGAGCTATCTTTAGCACATTATGGGATACTAGAAGATCATCATGAGAGCTTGTGAGCTTTACATGATTTTCTTCCATCATCCCATAATTGCTAGATAGCAACTCAAGTTGAGCCCTTAGCTCAACATTCTCCTTCAGTATGGATGCTTCACAAGAGATAGAGTTAGTAGCACAAGCATCATCATTAACAACAAGACGAGAAGACAACTTGGCAAGCTCTTTTGAATACGAAGCTTTAAGTTGAGCATGAGACTCGGTGAGTTTGATGAGCTCACTCTTAATGACCCTTGATCCATTTTCGAGGTGCTCAAAGTCCTCAAGGAATTTAGCATGTGCAACTTCAAGCTCCTAATTTTTATTTTCAAAATCATTGGCCACCTCAAGAGCTCTATCACGAGATTCCCTCACTCTAGATAATTCTAGAGCAAAAGTCTCCTCAAGAGATTCCTTGGTGGTTTGTTCAAGTTCAAGAGCTTGAGAGAGGTCCACAATCTCATTAGCATAATCATGCTCATGACCTTCCATTTTATCAATGGTGACCTCATGCTTCTCAAGACGAGATTCCAACTCATTAATATATTTCCCGCCCTCAATACCAATAGACATGATTTCCATGAAGTTGGAACGAGCAATTTTATTCCTAAGAAGAGCATTAAAAATCATTTCCCCCTTAATTTTTAAGGAGGCAACATCATCACACTCTTCATCATAATCAACATCATCATCACTCTTGCCATCATCAATATCATCACAAGATATATTGGGATTCAAAGTGGGAGATACCTTTGAAGCCTTGGCCATAAGGAAAAATGCAATAGATGATGATGTAGGATCCGTTGAAGCACAGTTCAAGACCACATCTTGTTCCATGGGGTGTTGGGTTTCCTCTACATTGTCAGAACAACAATTCGAGGAAATATATGCATTTTTATCATGGAAACAAGACATAGTAAACATATCATCATGAGATTTAGTCAAGCAATTTATACATGATATGCAAGGACTATCAACACAAGCATGTGAAACATTTGGAGTGCTCGGAGTGCTAAAGTCCAAAGATGAAGCATTGCAATAAGAAAGTGATGAAGGATTATCAACAATAATCCCACTATCATCATTGCAATGTACACCACTACTCACCATGTCATTACATTGTGGCAAACCACATGTAGGTGAAGTAGAAGAAGTTGAGAACTCAACACGGCTGGATGTGGAGGGAGAACAATCATCCCCACCAAACTTGGACACGCCATATTTATCTTGAAGCTTTGTCCGCAACTCATGAGCATCCCGGAACGACATGAGTTGAAATATAACTACATTACTCAAACCATCGAAAAGCACATTAGAAGCTTGAGCATTGAGATAAGAGTTTTTCTCATCCTCTAAAGATAATCTTTAGGGATCCTTTGGAGTAGAAAAACCCATATCTACAATTCTCTCTAAACTTGGGTCCATGACCCTAAAGAGATTAAGCATGCGAATTACCCAAACATCAAAAATTGTGCCATCGAAACTAAGAGTGTGAGAGAATCCTAATCCCCTAGTCGACATCTTTACTCTCTAGGCGGTTAAGCCTGACAAAGAGAGACGAGGCTCTGATACCAATTGAAAGATCGTGGATGTCGCCTAGAGGGGGGGGGGGTGAATAGGCGTTTTAAAATAATTACGGTTTAGGCTTGAACAAATGCGGAATAAACCTAGTGGTTAATTTGTCAAGCACAAAACCCAAAACAACTAGGCTCACGTATGTGCACCAAAAACTTATGCTAAGCAAGATAAGAAACTATGTGATAGCAAGATATATGACAAGAAACAATATGGCTATCACAAAGTAAAGTTCATAAGTAAAGAGCTCGGGTAAGAGATAACCGAGGCACGCGGGGAAGATGATGTATCCCGAAGTTCACACCCTTGCGGATGCTAATCCCCATTTGGAGCGGTGTGGAGGCACAATGCTCCCCAAGAAGCCGCTAGGGCCACCGTTATCTCCTCACGCCCTCGCACAATGCAAGATGCCGTCATTCCACTAAGGGACCCTTGAGGGCGGTCACCGAACCCGTACAAATGGCAACCCCTGGGGCGGTCACCGAACCCGTACACTTTGGCAACCCTTGGGGGCGGTCACCGGTACCCGTCAAATTGTTCGGGGCGAACTCCACAACCTAATTGGAGACCCCGATGCTTGCCTGGAGCTTTACACCACAATGATTGAGCTCCGAACGCCACCAACGGTCTAGGGCACCCAAGCACCCTAGAGGAACAAGCTCTAGGGTACCAAGCACCCAAGAGTAATAAGCTTCTCAACTTGTAACTTCCACGTATCACCGTGAAGAACTCAAACTGATGCACCAAATGTAATGGCAAGGGCACATGAAGTGCCCAAGTCCTTCTCTCTCAAATCCCACAGAAGCAACTAATGCTAGGAGGAAAATGGGTGGAAGAACAAGAAGGAGAACAACAAGAACTCCAAGATCTAGATCCAAGATGTTCCCCTCACATAGAGGAGAAAGTGATTGGTGGAAATGTGGATCTAGATCTCCTCTCTCTTTTCCCTCAAAAACTAGCAAGAATCCATGGAGTGATTGAGAGTTAGCAAGCTCGAAGAAGGTAAACAATGGGGGAAGAACACGATCTCAAGAGATAAAGTTCATTGGGGAAGAAGACCCCATTTTATAGGTGTGGAAAAATCCAACCGTTATGCTCACAACCTGCACAGAGCGGTACTACCACTCAACCTCGCGGTACTACCGCAAGGGGTAGCGGTACTATTGCTTGCGAGCAGTACTAAAAATTACATCCGTGCCTACCACCACTGGACTTATGACGAGTTTTTGGTCCAGAGCGGAAGTAGCCACGGAAGTAGCTGTGGTAGTACCGCTCCCATGGGCGGTAGTACCGCTGCAGCCTTTTTACAAACACCAAAACTAACAGAACTTCTGCAAACGGACTCCGAATTCAACGAAACCATGTGTTTTGGAAAGCTAGAGACAAGGGCTAACACAATCTTGATAGAAATAACAATAAAAAGCAATTTAGAAAAGGCCCATAATAAAATGGTGAGAACCCTTCCTCAAAAAAGACCGGTAAAACCTCCAACACTGAAAACGCAATAGAAGAAGTATGAGAACTCCGTTTTCGATGAACTCGAGCT
>NC_041390.1:212571448-212610635 GCF_002162155.2 Triticum dicoccoides | reverse complement strand
AAATTACCATGCTATTAAGAGACTCTCAAATTAATTTAAGTGAAGCATGAGAGATCAATAGTTTCTTTAAAACATATCCACCACCGTGCTCTAAAAGATCTAAGTGAAGCACATAGAGCAAAATTATCTAGCTCAAAAGATATAAGTGAAGAACATAGAGCAAAATTATCTAGCTCAAAAGATATAAGTGAAGCACATAGAGCAAAATTATCTAGCTCAAAAGATATAAGTGAAGCACATAGAGCAAAATTATCTAGCTCAAAAGATATAAGTGAAGCACATAGAGCATTCTATTAAATTTAAATTCATGTATGGCTCTCTCAAAAGGTGTGTACAGCAAGGATGATTGTGGCAAACTAACAAACAAGGACACAAATAATACAAGACTCTCCAAGCAAAACACATATCATGTTGGTGAATAAAAATATAACTCCAAGTAAATTACAGATGGAAGTGGACGAAAGAGGGGATGCCTTCCGGGGCATCCCCAAGCTTTGACTTTTTGGTGTCCTTGGATTATCTTGGGGGTGCCATGGGCATCCCCAAGCTTAGGCTCTTGCCACTCCTTGTTCCATGATCCATCAATAGAATTCACCCAAAACTTGAAAACTTCACAACACAAAACTCAAAATAGAAAACTCGTGAGCTCCGTTAGCGAAAGAAAACAAAAGACCACTTCAATGTACTGTAATTAACTCATTATTTATTTATATTGGTGTTAAACCTACTGTATTCCAACTTTTCTATGGATTATAAACTATTTTACTAGCCATAGATTCATCAAAATAAGCAAACAACACACGAAAAAACAGAATCTGTCAAAAACAGAACAGTCTGTAGTAATCTGTAGCTAGTGCAACATCTGGAACCCCAAAAATTCTAAAATAAATTTTTGGACGTGATTAATTTATATATTAATCATCTGAAAAAATAATTAACTAAATATCACTCTTGAAATAAAAATGACAGCCGTTCTCGTGAGCGCTAAAGTTTCTGTTTTTTACAGCAAGTTCAACAAGACTTTCCCCAAGTCTTCCCAACGGTTCTACTTGGAACAAACACTAATCAAACACAAAAAAACACAACAAAAACAGAGGTTAAATAATTTATTTATTACTAAAGAGGAGCAAAAAGCAAGGAATAAAAATAAAATTGGGTTGCCTCCCAACAAGCGCTATCGTTTAACGCCCCTAGCTAGGCATAACGAGCAAGGATAGATCTAGGTATTGCCATCTTTGGTAGGTAATCCATAAGTGGCTCTCATGATAGTTTCATATGGTTATATTATTTTATTTCTTGGAATGTGTTCCATGCCCTTTTTTAATGAAAATTGAAATCTAATATTCCCTTCCTTCATATCAACAACCGCACCAACCGTTCTAAGGAAAGGTCTACCAAGAATAATAGGGCAAGAAGGATTGCAATCTATATCAAGAACAATGAAATCTACGGGCACATAATTGCTATTTGCAACAATAAGAACATCATTAATTCTTCCCATAGGTTTCTTAATAGTGGAATCCGCAAGATGCAAGTTTAGAGAGCAATCATCAAAATTACGGAAATCTAGTAAATCACACAAAGTCTTGGGAATAGTAGAGACACTAGCACCCAAATCACATAAAGCATAAAACTCATGATCTTTAATTTTAATTTTAGTAGTTGGTTCCAACTCATCATAGAGCTTTCTAGGGATAGAAACTTTCAACTCAAGTTTTTCTTCATAAGATTGCATCAAGGCATCAACAATATGTTCGGTGAAATCTTTATTTCGACTATAAGCATGTGGAGAATTTAGCACAGATTGCAACAAGGAAATACAATCAATCAAAGAGCAATTTTCATAAGTAAATTTCTTGAAATCCAATATAGTGGGTTTAGCAACATCTAGATTTTTATTTCTTTCAATCCCACTTTCATCAATTTCATCATTAAGATCTAAACACTCCGAATTTTTAGAATGCCTTCTAGGTAAAGGAAGATAATATTTAGTTTCATAAAGATTCATATTGCAAAATAAAGATTTAATAGGAGACACATCAATAACTTTTAGATCTTCATCTTGATTTTCTTAGGTATTCGGTTTAGTGGCCGTCTTATTGACTAAGGTGGCTTGCATATCCGAAATTTTAGCAGTCATCTTCTCTAGACGAGCAATCTGGGATCTTATACCCTCAAATTCTTTAGACATATCATCAAGCTCTTTATTCATATAACTCATAAAACTTTTTTGTTCTTTAAGCTCGTTTCTAAAGAAATTATTATGCTCAAATTGCAAAACCATAAACTTCCTAACGTTGTTTTCGATATCCTCTAACCTTTTAAGGTGAAGATCATCAAATCTTGGTTGAGCCATCGCGAGAAACAAGCAATCTAACACACGGGCAAACAAAAAGCAAGCGGACAAAAAGAGGCAAATAGAGAGGGAGGATGGAGAGAGATAGGGCGAATAAAACGGCAAGGGTGAATTGGGGGGAGAGGAAAACGAGAGGCAAATGTCAAATAATGTAATGCAAGAGATAGGGATTGTGATGGGTACTTGGTATATTGACTTTTTGCGTAGACTCCCCGGCAACGGCGCCAGAAATCCTTCTTGCTACATCTTGAGCTTTCCTTGGTTTTCCCTGAAGAGCAAGGGATGATGCAGCACAGTAGCGTAAGTATTTCCCTCAGTTTTTGAGAACCAAGGTATCAATCCAGTAGGAGCCCATGCTCGAGTCCCTCGTACCTGCACAAAGCGATAGCTGCTCGCAACCAACGCGATTAGGGGTTGTCAAGCCCTTCACGGTCACTTACAAGAGTGAGATCTGATAGATAGAATATTTTGGGTATTTTGATATAAAGATGCAAAGTAAAAAATTAAAGGTAAAATAAATAGCAAAATAATATAAAAGCGACGGAGATTGATATGATGAGAATAGACCCGGGGGCCATAGGTTTCACTAGTGGCTTCTCTCAAGAGCATAAGTATTCTACGGTGGGTGAACAAATTACTGTTGAGCAATTGATAGAATTGTGCATAATTATGAGAATATCTAGGCATGATCATGTATATAGGCATCACGTCCGTGACAAGTAGATCGAAACGATTCTGCATCTACTACTATTACTCCACTCATCGACCGCTATCCAGCATGCATCTAGAGTATTAAGTTAAAAACAGAGTAACGCCTTAAGCAAGATGACATGATGTAGAGAGATAAATTCATGCAATATGAAATAAACCCCATCTTGTTATCCTCGATGGCAATGATGCAATACGTGCCTTGCTGCCCCTTCTGTCACTGGGTAAGGACACCTCAAGATCGAACCCAAAGCTAAGCACTTCTCCCATGGCAAGAACTACCAATCTAGTTGGCCAAAGCAAACGGATAATTCGAAGAGACTTGCAAAGATAACCAATCATGCCTAAAAGAATTCAGAGAAGATTCAAATATTATTCATAGATAGACTTGATCATAAACACACAATTCATCGATCTCAACAAACACACCGTAAAAAGAAGATTACATCGAATAGATCTCCACGAGAGAGGGGGAGAACTTTGTATTGAGATTCAAAGAGAGAGAAGAAGCCATCTAGCTACTAACTATGGACCCGAAGGTCTGAGGTAAACTACTCACACTTCATCGGAAGGGCTAGGATGATGTAGAAGCCCTCCGTGATGACGGCCCTCTCCGGCGGAGCTCCGGAACAGGCCCCAAGATGGGATCTCGTGGATACAGAATGTTGCGGCGGTGGAATTAGGGTTTTGGCTCCTGTTCTGATCGTTTGGGGGTACGTGTGAATATATAGGAGGAAGGAGTACGTCGGTGGAGCACCGAGGGGCCCATGAGGCAGGGGGCGCGCCCTAGGGGGGGCGCCCCCACCCTCGTGACCACCTCTTTGATCCCTTGCAGTAGGGTCCAAGTCTCCTGGATCACGTTCGGTGAGAAAATCACGTTTCCGAAGATTTTATTCCGTTTGGACTCTGTTTGATATTCTGTTTATCCGAAACACTGAAATAGGCAAAAAACAGCAATTCGGGGCTGGGCCTCCGGTTAATAGGTTAGTCCCAAAAATAATATAAAAGTGGAAAATAAAGCCCAATGTAGTCCAAAACAGTAGATAATATAGCATGGAGCAATCAAAAATTATAGATACGTTGGAGACGTATCACCCACCAGTCCGGCCCACGTCACATAGCCCAGACGCCAGAGGACCCCCTAATCCAGGACTCCCTCAACGCAGCTGAGGGAGTCCTGGATTAGGGGGTGTCCGGATGGCCGGACTATACCTTCAGCCGGACTCCTGGACTATGAAGATACAAGATTGAAGACTTCGTCCTGTGTCCGGAAGGGACTTTCCTTGGCATGGAGGGCAAGCTTGGCGATACGGATATGTATATCTCCTACCATTGTAACCGACTTTGTGTAACCCTAACCCTCTTCGGTTTCTATATAAACCGAAGGGTTTTAGTCCGTAGGACAACATATAGAACAACAATCATACCATAGGCTAGCTTCTAGGGTTTAGCCTCACCGATCTCGTGGTAGATCTACTCTTGTACTACCCATATCATCAATATTAATCAAGCAGGATGTAGGGTTTTACCTCCATCAAGAGGGCCCGAACCTGGGTAAAACTTCGTGTCCCTTGCCTCCTGTTATCATCCGGCCTAGACGCACAGTTCGGGACCCCCTACCCGAGATCCGCCGGTTTTGACACCGACATTGGTGCTTTCATTGAGAGTTCCTCTGTGTCGTCGCCGTTAGGCTTGATGGCTCCTACGATCATCAATAGCGATGTAGTGCAGGGTGAGACCTTCCTCCCCGGAGAGATCTTCGTCTTCGGCGGCTTCGCACTGCGGGCCAATTCACTTGGCCATCTGGTGCAGATTGAAAGCTATGCCCCTGGCCGTCAGGTCAGAATTGGAATTTTAAACTACACGGCTGACATCCGCGTGGACTTGATCTTCGACGGATTCGAGCCACTGCCGAGCGCGCCACACTATCACGACGAGCATGATCTAGCTCTGCCGCCGAACAGTGCCCTAGACACTAGTAGAAAAAGGGTCAAACGTGAAGCACATTAGTGCCAGTTTGAATTTGAGCAGGCACTAATGGTACCATTAGTGCCGGTTCGAACGGCTATGCATTAATGCCGGTTCGTGTTGAACCTTTAGTACCGGTTCGTGCCACGAACCGGTACTAAAGGGGTGATGGCAGGCTGGCGTCAGGCCGGGGCCCCACGATCACCTTTAGTACCGGTTCGTGTCACAAACCGGTACTAAAGGGCTAACCTTTAGTACCGGTTTGTGACACAAACCGGCACTATAGGGCAATTTTCAAACTCTACCCCCCTGTGTGTCGCCATTTCAGTTCTAAAAAAATCAAAAGAAAATGATAAAAACTTCAAAAAATAAAATCCTTCGAGAGGTAGTTATATTACTACATCTACTAGTTAGGAAAATTTGAAAACTTAAATTTGGACATGTTTGCAAAAAGTGTAAGGAAAATGTAAAACGGCTATAACTTTTGCATACGATGTCGGAAAAAAAACGTATAATATATAAAAAAATTCAGCACGAAAATCCGCATCCGATGGAGACCGCCTACGGCTTGTTTGCAATATTTTAGAATCCTCAAATTCCAAAAGGAAAAAAAGATATGGTCAAATTTAAGTTTTTTTAAATTTTTTTGTTAAATCTGGTCAAACTACTTATTCAAGAAGTATTAATGTTACTACATAATTATTCAATAATATTAGTGTTACTAAATAATTATTTCAATTTTTTGAATTTTGGTCAAATCTGGTCAAACTATGGTCAAACTGTGGTCCAACTGTGGTCAAACTGTGGTCAAACTATGGTCAAACTTATTCAAGAAATATTAGTGTTACTAAATAATTATTGTTTTTTAGAATAATAGTTTCAAACTCAAACAGTGAAATGTGTGACTTCATGCTCAAGCTAAACTCCTGAGGGCTAATAAGATTGGCATCTTACTATTGTCAGGAAAACAACAAGTGCATACTTGGAAACGAAGGAGAATAGAATCCGAAAGTTAAGCGTGCTCGGGCTGGAGTAGTGAGAGGGATGGGTGACCGGTCGGGAAGTTAGATGATTTGGAATGAGTGATCCACACTTGAGCAGTTAAGAGAGGTGATTAGAGACTAAATCACCAAATAATACAGAAAAATTAAAAATCGAAAAAATAAAAATAAAAAAATTCCAAAATTTTGATTTTTTTTTTCAAAAAAAACCTTTTGTACCGGTTGGTAACACCAACCTGTACTAAAGGTCCCCCATACCAGGGCGCGAGCTCACGCCACGTGGTGGCACTTTAGCGCTGGTTCGTGCCGAACCGGTACTAAAGGGGGGGCCTTTAGTGCCCACCAATTAGTGCCGGTTATGGAACCGGCACTAAAGGCCTTTACGAACCGGTTTTAAAGCTCCGTTTTCTACTAGTGAGAGGCCGCACCCGCATCGGCTCCGACCCTTAATTCAGAGCCAACTGCGCCGACCGAGGATGGGTGGTTGGACGCCGCCTCGGGGGCTGCGATCCCAACGGCGATCGAGCCGAACACCAGCCCCACACTCCGCGAGACTCGTGACTCCAAGGAGCCAGACTCCTCTCCGGACTCCGAACCCTCTGCGTCCCTGCCAATCGAATCCGATTGGGCACCGATCATGGAGTTTACTGCCGTGGACATCTTTCAGCACTCGCCTTTCGGCGATATTTTGAAGACACTAAAGTCTCTCTCTTTATCAGGAGAGCCCTGGCCGGACTACGGTCAGCAAGGTTGGGATACGGACGATGAAGAAATTCAAAGCCCACCCACCACCCACTTTGTAGCCACTATCGACGATTTAACCGAAATGCTCGACTTCGACTCCGAAGACATCGATGGTATGGACGCCGATGCAGGAGACGATGAAGAACGAGCGCCTATTGGGCCCTGGAAAGCCACCTCGTCATATGACATATAGATGGTGGACACCCCAAAAGAAGGAGATGGCGATGGAACAGTGGAGGATGACCCCTCCAAGAAACAGCCTAAGCGCCGGCGTCAGCGGCGCCGCTCAAAATCCCGCCAAAGAAAATACGGTGATTCCAGCACGGGAGATAATAATACTCCGTAGAGTGCCGAAGAAAACCACCTCCAGCAAGATTCAGCACAGGAGGATGGAGAAGCCAGCCCTCATGAGAGAGCGGCAGACAGAGAGGTTGAGGACGATAATTGTATGCCTCCCTCCGAAGATAAGGCAAGCCTCGACGATGACGAATTCGTCGTGCCAGAGGATCCCATCGAGCAAGAGCGTTTTCAACGCAGGCTTATGGCCATGGCAAGAAGCCTCAAGAAAAAACAACAACAACTTAGAGCTGATCAAGATTTGCTAGTCGACAGATGGACTGAAGTCCTTGCGGCCGAAGAGCATAAACTCGAATGCCCCTCCAAGAGCTACCCAAAGCGCAGGATGCTACCCCGATTAGAGGAGGAAGCACTTAAACCTACATCACCAGCACTTGATACGGCTGACCGGCCACCTTGTGGCCGCGACAGAGAGGCCTCTCGGCCCTCCACTCAAGCCACACCCCGTACCAAGGCACGGGAAAATGCGCCAGACCTGCGAGATATGTTGGAGGACAAGGCAAGGCAAACAAGATCGATCTACGGATCACGTGGGCGCCCCACGACTCGAGACGGTAACCGTCACACCGGACACAAATCCGGTAGGGCCGAACACAATAGACAAAGCTCATTGGAGCTACGTCGTGATATAGCCCAGTACAGAGGCGCTGCACACCCACTATGCTTCACAGACAAAGTAATGGATCATCAAATCCCCGAGGGTTTCAAACTCGTAGACATCGAATCATATGATGGCACAACAGATCCTGCGGTATGGATCGAGGATTATCTCCTTCATATCCACACGGCCCGCGGTGATGATCTCCAAGCCATCAAATACCTCCCACTCAAGCTTAAAGGACCAGCTCGGCATTGGCTTAACAACTTGCCAGCAGGATCAATCGGTTGTTGGGAGGACCCGGAAGCCGCATTCCTCGACAATTTCCAGGGCACCTATGTGCGACCACCAAACGCCGATGACCTAAGCAACGTAATTCAGCAGCCAGAGGAATCGGCCAGGCAATTCTGGACATGATTCCTAACAAAGAAAAATCAAATAGTCGACTGTCCGGACGCAGAGGCCCTAGCACCCTTCAAGCACAATATCCGTGATGAGTGGCTTGCCCGGCACCTTGGACAGGAAAAGCCGAAATCTATGGCAGCACTCATGACACTCATGACCCGATTTTGCACGGGAGAAGATAGCTGGCTTGCTCGTAGCAACAATATGACCAAGAACCCTGGTAATTCGGATACCAGGGACAGTAGTGGTAGGTCGCATCGCAACAAGCAGAAGCGCCGCATTAATGGCGACAATGCTGAGGATACGGCAGTTAATGCCGGATTCAGAGGCTATAAATCCGGTCAGCGAAAAAAGCCATTCAAAAGAAATCCTTGGGGCCCGTCCAGTTTGGACCGAATACTCGACTGCTTGTGCCAGATACATGGCACCCCGAAAAGCCAGCCAATCACACCAACATGGATTGTTGGGTGTTCAAGCAGACAGGCAAGTTAAATGCCGAAAATAAAGACACGGGGATGCATAGCGATGACGACGAAGAGCCCCAGCTGCCGAACAACAGTGGACAGAAGGGTTTTCCCCCACAAGTCCGGACGGTGAACATGATATACGCAACCCACAGCCCCAAGAGGGAGCGGCAGCGCGCGTTAAGGGACATATACGCGGTAGAGCCAGTTGCCCCAAAGTTCAACCCATGGTCCTCCTGCCCGATCACCTTTGATCGAAGGGACCATCCCACTAGCACCCGTCATGGCGGATTCGCCGCATTGGTTCTAGACCCAATCATTGACGGATTTCATCTCACTAGAGTCCTTATGGATGGCGGCAGCAGCCTGAACCTGCTTTACCAGGATACAGTGCGGAAAATGGGCATAGATCCCTCGAGGATTAAGCCCACCAAAACGACCTTTAAAGGCATAATACCAGGTGTAGAGGCCAACTGTACAGGCTCAGTCACACTTGAAGTGGTCTTCGGATCTCCGGGTAATTTCTGAAGCGAGGAGTTAATCTTCGACATAGTCCCATTCCGCAGTGGCTATCACGCACTGCTCGGGCGAACCGCATTCGCCAAGTTCAATGCGGTACTGCACTACGCATACCTTAAGCTCAAGATGCCAGGCCCTTGAGGAGTAATTACGGTCAATGGAAACACTGAACGCTCTCTCCGAACGGAGGAGCACACGGCGGCCCTTGCTGCGGAAGTACAAAGCAGCCTCTCCAGGCAGTTCTCCAGTTCGGCCATTAAATGTCCGGACATCGTGAAGCGCGCCCAGAGTAACCTACAACAAGACCACCTGGCACCTTCCGAGTAGGCATAGCAATGCAACCCCAACCCTAGCCCTCGCAAAAATGCAACACCAGTACTTCGCGTACATAACTACGCTCTAGAAATACCATGGGTACAGGGGGAGGGGCACCATCACGGCACGCCCGAAACACGGCTTAAACCGCACCAGGGGCTGCCGATTTTTTATTTTTCTCTTACTTTCAGGACTCCACTCTTCGGAAGGCCTGTTCGGCAGTTCAATTACCGCACAAATGATGCAAGAACCAGGGAAGCAGACAAGCCATGCCGCATTACGGAACTCCTAGGTGGTCTCTATCACGAGCAGTATACCTATTTCGCATACCATTCCGCAGCCTGCCCCTGGAACGGACATGTTAAATAGTCCAACCTTTTGCTTATCACATTATTTGTATCGTTCCGCTTTGATCGCAGCCCTTTTTAATAAACAATGCATAGCTTTTGTCTTTTTTTGCATTACTCTTTTACAAATATATGTTCCTTAACAACATGTTCACCCGTACACTCTGGTACGGCCAAAATACGCCAGGGGCTTTAGTACCCCTCAATATGGTGTGAGAAGTCCGAACACTTTAACAAGTGCGGCACCCCGAACTTATAGCATTATATGCATCGGCTCCGAATCATGTCTTGGGTCAATAGTTGGGTTTGCCCGGATCCTATGTTTTGGTGCCTTACGTTCCACTATATCGGCTAAGGTACCACTAGGAGAACTACTGCGATTGCGCCCCAGTTGAGCTGGGTCGAGCACCTCAGTAGAGAAAGCTAAAACTGACTGTCATGATGAAGCGAGAGCCGGTCGCTGTTCGAGAGGTTTTTCGAGTCCCTAAAGACTTATGCCGCTTAGAGCGAGGAGTCGGCTCTGTCCGGCCAAGGCGTGGATAGCGCCCCGAACTCGGTCTTCCGAATACCAGGGGCTTCGCCGAAATTTAAAATTATAGAATTCTATGGCTAAGTGAGAGTGTTCACGCATTATAGTCTGATTGCCTTGTTCGTTGGGCTAAGCACCTCCCTCGAAGGACCCAAAGATGGGAAAAAGAGCGCTCAGGTTTATCCTCGAACACCCCAGCACTAGCGGCACGGGGGCAGAAGCCGACGACTCGCCATCTCTCAGAATTGATAAACAACCGCACATAAGGTAATATTTTAAATTCCAACAGCATTGCTTAGCGCATATGAACAAGTTTTCAACTCACAGGACAAACGAGCGAGTTTTACTCAAAAATTACATCCCTGGAACATTCATCCGCCACAAGGCGGGCACCCTTCAGAACATCCGTGTAATAATTCTTAGGCTTGCGATGCTCTTTCCCCGGCGGTGGCCCGTCCTTCACAAGCTTCTCAGCATCCAGCTTCCCCCAGTGCACCTTAGCACGGGCAAGGGCCCTACGGGCACCTTCAATGCAGGCGGAGCGCTTGATGACTTCGAGCCTTGGACAGGCCCCCACCAGCCGCTGCACCAGCCCGAAATAGCTCCCATGCAGAGCCTCTCCAGGCCACAGCCAAACTATGAGGCCCTTCATGGCCTGTTCAGCCGCCTTGTGGAGCTCGACCAGTTGCTTCAGCTGGTCGCTCAGGGGCACGGGGTGTCCGGCCTCAGCATACTGAGACCAGAACACCTTCTCTGTCGAGCTTCCCTCCTCGGCTCGATAGAATGCGCGGCATCAGACACGCTACTGGGAAGATCTGCGAATGCTCCTGGAGAGCTCCAGATTCTTGTAAGTAATAAGTAACTCACGCTTATGTGTTTGCTTTGCATAAAGAATGCCTTACCTGCCGCTATCTTTTTCACCGCATCCAACTCCTGGAGGGTCTTCTGGGATTCGGCCTTGGCAGACTTGGCATTTTCAATAGCCATTAAGAGCTCGGACGCTCGCGTCTTTGAGTCAAGCTCCAAACTCTCATGTTTTTTCATGAGAGCCTGGAGCTCTTGCTGCAAATTGCCAACCTGGGCCTCATACTTCTCCCGCTCGGTGCACTCCGTGGCCGCCCTCTTCTCGGCCTCGACCAGCGCTTCCTTAAGGGTCGCCACCTCTGACGTGGCCCCTACAATAGCCACGATAATCCTGTCATTTTTTGCAATTGCACCTTTTATATATATATATTTAAACAAGGTATTTCTTACCTTCCTTGTCCTCAAGCTGCTTCTTGGCACGCCCGAGCTCTTGGTCGGACTGCTCAAGGTTCTGCTTTAGTGTGTCCACTTCCGTAGTCAGTGCGGAAGACGCCAGCAGAGAAGCCTGCATACGCATATTGACTCCTTTTTGTTAGACTCCTGCGAATTTTATTTGATCCTCTCTTCGGCTTTTCTTCCCGAACGCCAAACAGAGCATCAGGGGCTACTGTCTATGCAGTAATATTATTTACACATTCTTTACTTACCTCAAAGCCTGTTAAAAGGCTAGTGCAAGCTTCAGTCAGTCCGCTCTTGGCGGACTGAACCTTCTGGACCACCGCACTCATAATGGCGTGGTGCTCCTCGTCGATGGTGGCGCCTTTGAGCACCTCCAACAGATTGTTCGGCGCCTCCGGTTGGACGGAGGTCACCGGCACGGTGGGCTTGCTCCTCTTGGAAGGAGGTCGCCCGCCGGACTCTGGAACCTTTGAAGGTTCCGGAGCGGTGTCCAGCCTAGAGCCGGACTTGGAGCCCTGGGGGGTTTTATCCCCTTTACTCCTGGAGTCCGGGAGGTCACCTTGCGGCGCCTCCAGGACCACCTCCTCCTGTCTTGGAACCTGTTGGGACAACACTTCGGCGTCGTCCGTAGGCCGGGGGGAGGAAGCCGTCGGAAGCGAATTCACATCCGACGAGTCCAGTGAACCGCTCGACGACGCGTCAAGCCGGTCTTTGGGTGGGCTGCATAAACATATTCGACATAAGGGAAAGCTCTGCAATAAAGGAATACTATGAATTACTCTAGTATCCGAACACTTACGATTTCGCCAGGGGCCTGGCCCTGAGCGGCCACTCCTCTCCGCCATCGTCAGCGTCGGTGGAGTAGTCTGGAGGAAGGGTTTTCCCCTTCTTAGACCCTTCGGCCTCCCCAGTGAGGGCGGCCTTCCTTTTCTTCTCTCCCCCCGCAGGAGGGGGAGAGGTATCTTCTTCCTCCTCCTCGTCTTCATGGGAGGAATGCGCCTTGGAGCCATCGGATGATAAACCCGACACCTCCCGGCGCCGGGCACTTTTTTGAGTCCCCGTGGCCTTCTTCGTGGCCTTCTTCTCCGGCACCACATAGGGTGCTGGAACCAGCAACTTCGCCAAGAGGGTATCGGCTGGGTCTTCGGGCAAAGGAGCTGGACAGTCGATCTGTCCGGACTTCGCCTGCCAAACCTATCAAAGGTAAGGGAGCTTAGATCCCGCATAGAGTTAAACCATGAAAAACTAATACCCTGTAAAAGGCACAAACAACTTACCGCGCTGGCGTGATGCTACGTGCTGAATCCGTGATCCTCGGTAGCGGATGCGGGAGCCTCGGCGCCCTTGAAAAGCACCTTCCAGACATCTTCGTACGTCATGTCGAAGAGCCTGCTCAGAGTTCAGTGCTGCGCCGGGTTGAACTCCCATAGATTGAAGGCCCGTTGTTGACACGGGAGGATCCGGCGGATGAGCATGACCTGGACTACGTTGACAAGCTTGAGCTGCTTGTCCACCAGGGTTTGGATGCATGTTTGCAGTCCAGTCACCTCTCCTTTGCTGCCCCACGACAGGCCCGTCTCTTTCCAGGACGTGAGCCGCGTTGGGGGTCCGGACCGGAACTCGGGGGCTGCGACCCACTCAGGGTCGCGCGGCTCGGTGATGTAAAACCACCCCGATTGCCACCCCTTCAGGGTCTCCACAAAGGAGCCCTCGAGCCATAAGACATTTGGCATCTTGCCCACCATGGCGCCTCCGCACTCCGCCTGGTTGCCGCGCACCACCTTCGGCTTGACATTGAAAGTCTTGAGCCATAGGCCGAAATGGGGGCGGATGCAGAGGAAAGCCTCGCACACGACGATAAACGCCGAGATGTTGAGGATGAAATTCGGGGCCAGATCATGGAAATCCAGGCCATAGTAGAACATGAGTCCCCGGACGAATGGGTGGATAGGAAAGCCCAGTCCACGGAGGAAGTGGGGAAGGAACACTACCCTCTCATGGGGCCTTGGGGTGGGGAGGAGCTGCCCCTCTTCGGGAAGCCGGTACGCAATGTCGTTAGACAAGTATTCGGCCTTCCTCAGTTTTTTGATGTGTCCCTCCGTGACGGAGGATACCATCCACTTGCCTCCCGCTCCGGACATAGCTGGAGAAGGTTGAGGTGGGGAGTGTGGACTTGGGCGGTGGAGCTCGAGTGCGCGAAAATGGATAGGCAAAGGAGGAAGAAGGCGTAGGTGAAAAGGTGGATCCTTATCCCCTTATATGGGTGGACGCAACTACGTGTCCCCACCAGCCTGGTGAAACTCGCTTATCTCCAAGCGCCGTAATCAATGGCGCGGTTGGGTTACCCATGCCCGTATTGATGAGAATCCCGGAATAAGGGGACACGATCTCTGCTTTAACAAGACATGCCAAGGAAACCGCCTCGCATGACGCGCTGAGGTGGGATAATAAAACGATTCGGATAAAGGCTTGGTCGTGGTGTGTCACACTACGGAATACGTCAGCAGATTAGATTTGTGTAAATATTATTCTCTCTATGGCAATATGTGGAAACTTATTTTGCAGAGCCGGACACTGTCTTTGTGTTCAAAATCTTCTATGAAGTACTTGGAGGAGGAACCCGCCTTGCAATGTCGAAGACAATCTGCGCGCCGGACTCGTCACCATTGAAGCCTGGTTCAGGGGCTACTGAGGGAGTCCTGGATTAGGGGGTGTCCGGATGGCCGGATTATACCTTCAGCCGGACTCCTGGACTATGAAGATACAAGATTGAAGACTTCGTCCCGTGTCCGGAAGGAACTTTCCTTGGCATGGAAGGCAAGCTTGGCGATACGGATATGTAGATCTCCTACCATTGTAACCGACTTTGTGTAACCCTAGCCCTCTCCGGTGTCTATATAAACCGGAGGGTTTTAGTCCGTAGGACACCAATAGAACAACAATCATACCATAGGCTAGCTTCTAGGGTTTAGCCTCTCCGATCTCGTGGTAGATCTACTCTTGTACTACCAATATCATCAATATTAATCAAGCAGGACGTAGGGTTTTACCTCCATCAAGAGGGCCCGAACCTGGGTAAAACTTCGTGTCCCTTGCCTCCTGTTACCATCCGGCCTAGACGCACAGTTCGGGACCCCCTACCCGAGATCCGCCGGTTTTGACACTGACAGCAGCCCTAGTGCGAGAGGCCATCGCCTGGCTTCCCGCTCCCTCTGTACGCCTGAGCGCAGGCTCCAGAGAGGGCGGCAGCGCCCAGCGCCACGCGGGCCATGGCCACGGTGGCCAGGCTGAGGCTGCGTGGCCGGCCGGCCCACGAACCCACATCGAGGGCACCTCGCGTGAGTTCGTGATATGGGCAGTGATGCTGCCGCGCACTTGGATCTGATTTTCGCGGTTCTTCGCTGAGGACATGTCGCCGAGGGGGGCACTTGAGTTGTGGCTGCAGCACGCCAGGTGCTGCAACCTAGCCACGGGGGCTGAGGTCGAGTCCGTCCCTCCGGGCGGCATCTTCAGGACCTGAGGATGGGGAGAGGTTGCCCGCTCCTGCCGGGCGGACGGGGCCCTCGCCATCCACTAAGGGAGTCCTGGTCTAAGGGGTCCTTGGGCGTCCGGCCTGTTCTCCATGGGCCGAACTGATGGGTTGTCAAGACATGAAGGCTGAAGACTATACCTGAGTCTGGATTGGGATCTCCTTGGCGTGGAAGGAAAGCTTGCCAACCGACTATGAAGATTCCTTCTTATGTAATCGACTCTATGTAAACCCTAGATCCCCTCGGTGTCTATATAAACCAGAGGGGATAGTCCGGAAAAGATACATTCATATCCATAGTCATATAGGCTAGGCTTTGAAGGTTTAGCCATCATGATCTCGTGGTAGATCAACTCTTGTAACACCCATATTCATCAATATCAATCAAGCAGGACATAGGGTATT
This sequence comes from Triticum dicoccoides, assembly GCF_002162155.2. Lineage (NCBI taxonomy): Eukaryota > Viridiplantae > Streptophyta > Magnoliopsida > Poales > Poaceae > Triticum > Triticum dicoccoides. The sequence goes on along the minus strand of NC_041390.1, from coordinate 212,595,127 downwards.
ACCTCCATAGAGAGGGCCCGAACCTGGGTAAACATTGTGTCCCTTGTTTCCTGTTACCATTGATCCTAGACGCACAGTTTGGGACCCCCTACCCGAGATCCGCCGGTTTTGACACCGACATTGGTGCTTTCATTGAGAGTTCCACTGTGCTGTCGACAAAAGGCTCGATGGCTCGCCTTGTCCTTAAAGACAACATCGCCCCTGGAGGAGCTCTGGCCCCGGGCCAAACCCTCCGGATGGGCGGCTTTACTATCATCGCCCGTTCGGCCGTGGATCCGACGATGACCTCTCGGGCCATCGAAAACCCCCTTCGCATAAACTCTAAGCACTCCAAGAAGATGGATCCGACAGAGCTTTCGTCATTAAATGAACTCCTAGATCGCATCGCCGCTTTGGGAATAGCCACAGACTATGACTGGATCGGGCTTAAAACTGATCAAGGAGAAATCGAAACCCTACCGGTCACCCACCAGATTGCGGTAGTCATGGAGCAGGACGACGAGTTTTCTCCTATACTCAAGACGGACTATGTTCGGATCGTTGACCAGGAAAAGTCAGATATCCACCCGAGAAAGGATGCAACCAGCCTTCTTAACATAGCATCGGATGACGGTCCTAAACAATCAGAAGGTATTTCGGAACCCGGACTGTTAAGCCCGGATGATCATCAGACTTCGGATAATTGGTCGGGTCGGGGTTCGGATTTAATTCCACCCACCCACCCGGATTTAGACACTCTCGTGAGCATAAAACGGCAGTCTCAGGAAACAGTCCACCACTTCTGGGCCAGATTCCTCCTTGTCAAGGACAAGGTAAAAGATTGACGTGACGAAGAAGCAATATCAGCGTTCTGCAAAAATTGCGGGGACGAAGGAATCCTCAACGCCATCAATCGCCGCCGCATACTGAAATTCACTAACTTAGCCACCATCGTACAAAAATACAGTGCAATGGAGAGCACCTGGAAAACTCAGGTAGCTCGCTGGGAACGACCAGTCCCAACTCAACTCCCCCTACAGGCGAAAAGGGCGCACCCTCACGGCACGCCCAGTCCAACAGTCAAGAAACACAAAACCGCTATGCGGCACGACACCGTTCTGACCGGGTGGCTCGATGGCTCGTGCAAAATACAAACAACACCGGATACTATGGCAACCCACAGCCTTAGAGCATGTTGGATACTACGACAGGTAGCCAAAAGCGGCGAGGATATCCTTATCAAGGACAACTCAGAACGGCATCCCCCAGTGGACGATAACTCAAGAGTATTGATGGTCTTTGAGACATTCGCTTCAAATAACAAGCGCAAAAGGGCGCTCTGCAAGCTCGCCGAAGTCTGCCAAATTGCTACGATAAACCCCCTGGAATGACACAACTATAATATTCAATGCCAGCGACGAACCAAAGTACAGAACAGTGCGAGCGCCAGCTGCGTTAGTCCTCAGCCCCAACGTGGACGGGTTTTGACTTACCAAGGTCCTCATGGACGGTGGCAGCGGCCTAAACCTCATTTATGAGGACACACTCCATAAAATGGAAATAGACAGGAGTCGCATAATGCAAAGCAACACAACCTTCCGAGGAATTATTCCTAGTCGGGAGGCGCGGTGCACGGGAAAAATCACACTTGACGTAGTATTCGGCACGCCGGAGAACTACCGGTCCAAATAAATAACTTACCAAGTGGCCCCCTTCAGGAGCAGATATCACGCCCTGTTGGGGAGGGAAGCTTTTACACGCTTTCAGGCCATACCCCATTATGGGTATATGAAGCTCAAGATGCCCGGACCAAACGGTATAATTGCTCTCGTCAGCGATCCGGACATAGCACTCTGTGCTGAAAACAAAACTGCATCCCTGGCCCTGGATGAGCTATTCGAAGCCCTCGCAGCCGATGAATTAACTACACTATGCTCCACGGTGGATAGGGACTACGTAATCCTCGACAAATGACCTAAATCCACATCATTTAAACCAGCAGAGGAAATAGTCAAATTCCAGGTCCACCCAACGGACCCTAAGAACACAACATCTATCGGAGCTCAACTGAACCCAACAGTTGACACCACACTATGAGAATTCTTGCGTGAAAACTAGGACATATTCGCCTGGCACCCTTCAGATATGTCAGGGATCCCACGCGATCTGGCTGAACATAGCCTCAATATATTAAAGGGGTTCAAACCGGTCAAGCAATCACTGCGGCGCTTTTCCGAACCTAAGCGACAAGCAATGGGGCAAGAGCTGGCCAAACTCATCGAGGCCGGATTCATTAGAGAAATCAAACACCCGGACTGGCTGGCAAACCTAGTGATGGTACCAAAGAAGGACAAATCCTAGCGCCTATGCATCGATTTGAAAGACCTCAAATATGGTTTGCCCTAAGGATCCCTTCCCCCTACCCCGCATTGATCAAAACATCGATGCCACTGCATGACACGGCTGATTGTGTTTCCTCGATGCATATTCCGGATACCATCAAATCAAAATGAAGGAGTCCGATCAAGCCGCAACAGCATTTATCACCCCGTACGGGCCATTCTGCTTCAACACCATGCCCTTTGGGCTCAAGAACGTAGGCGCCACGTACCAACGCGTGATTCAAACATGCCTGGAGAAACAGATCGGCAATCAGTAGAAGCTTTCGTCGATGATGTCATCGTAAAAACCAGGCACGTCGAGACACTAATAGACGACTTACGTCTTACATTCGACAACCTCTGGGCATATGAAATTAAACTCAACCCGGAAAAGTGTGTCTTCGGCGTCCCCACTGGAAAACTACTGGGCTTCATCGTCTCCAATAGAGGAATCGAAGCAAACCCAGCCAAAATCCGAGCTCTGTCACAAATAGCTAGGCCAACAGATCTTAAGCAAGTTCAAAAGCTTGCGGGCTGCGTAGCAGCTCTAAGCCGATTTATCTCCAGATTGGGAGAAAAGGCACTGCCACTCTATCGCCTTCTACGGCGAACCGACCACTTCGAGTGGACGGATGTGGCAACAGCCGGATTGGAGGAAATAAAAACCCTTCTTGCGAGCAATCCAATACTGGCTGCACCAAACATCGGCAAACCGATGTTATTATACATATCGGCAACACACCAGGTAGTGAGCGTCGTACTCATCGTCGAACGAGAATAGGACGGACATAAATTCCCGCTTCAGAAGCCAGTATACTACGTATCCACTGTTCTTACACCATGCAAATCCGGGTACCCTCATTATCAAAAAATAGCATATGCGGTCTTCATGGCATCCCGAAAGCTCCGTCACTACTTCCAGGTGTGTTCGATCACGGTGGCCTCCGAAGTACCCCTCAATGACACCATAAACAACCGCGATGCTACAGGCCAAATTGCCAAATGGGCCATCGAAATCCTCCCATTCGATATCTCATATAAACCACGTCGAGCCATCAAGTCCCAAGTACTGGCCGACTTCATCGCTGAATGGACAGAGGCCGAACTCCCTAAAGAGTATGGCACATACTCCAATTGGGTCATGTACTTCGACGGCTCCAAAATGCAGGCATGATTAGGAGCGGGGGTCATCTTAACGTCCCCTATGGGAGACATCGTCCAGTATGTTCTCCAAATACTATACACCGACTCCAATAATGCAGCCGAATATGAGGCCTTATTACATGGTCATCGGATGGCTGTCTCCATGGGCATACAAGGCCTAGAGGTACGCGGGGACTCGAACCTCGCAATATCTCAAATAAACGGAGATTTCGACACTAAAGATCAAAAGATGGCAGTGTATCATAACACAGTCATCAAAATGTCCGACCGGTTTGAAGGACTCAAGTTCCATCATGTGGCCCGAGAAAATAATCAAGCGGCGGACATTCTTGCTCGTATCGGCACTAAGCGCGAACCCGTCATCCTAATATTTTCCTGGGAAGGCTCTTTAAGCCATCTGTGGTGTGGCAGGGGAAAACTGCAATACAAATCCGGAATCAAACATAATCCAAGATCCCGGAAACACTGACGTCGTCCGGGGCTCAGCCATTGAAATAACACCATCAGCGCATCTCATCATGGCAGTCATTGCCCCATGGACCGAACCCTTCCTAGCCTACCTCAACAGGAAAGAGCTTCCCGAGGTGCAGAATGAGGCCTGCTGCATTGTCCGGCATTCAAAAGCCTACACGGTTCCTGATGGAGTGCTCTACAAGAAAAGCGCCACCGGAGTCCTACAACGATGTATATCCAAGGAAGAGGGGCGGCAGCTCTTGGCTGAAATCCATGCTGGACTCGGCGGTCACCACGCTGCAGCTCGGGCCCTTGTTAGCAAGGACTTCCGTATAGGATTTTATTGGCCGACAGCCCGAGCAGATGCATAGGACCTTGTCCAACGTTGCATCGGATGCCAACTCTTTACCAATTAGAGCCATATGCCCCCACCGCCCTACAAACAATCCCCATTACTTGGCCTTTTGCGGTCTGGGGACTCGATATGGTCGGACCCATTAAAGGGGGAAGCCATAAGAAAAAATATTTACTGGTCATGGTGGACAAATTCACTAAGTGGATAGAGGCTAAGCCGGTCAAAATGGCCGAATCCGGCCCAGTGATAGACTTCATATCCGGTGTTCTGCACCATTATGGTGTCCCACACAGCATCATCACCGACAACGGCTCCAACTTCAAAGCCAACGAGGTAAAAACTTGGTGTACTAATCTAGGTATTGAACTCGATTACGCCTCCGTCTACCACCCACTAACCAACGGTCAAGTCGAACGGGCCAACGGTCTCATTATGAGCGGCATCAAGCCCAGACTAGTGCGGTCCTTGAAAGAGTCAGACAAGCACTGGGTTGAGGAGCTTGACTCCGTACTCTGGGGGCTGCGGACCACGCCCAACTGCACTACCGGATACAAACCTTTCTTCATGGTGTATGGCGCAGAGGCCGTATTGCCCTGCGATATTATTCACGACTCACCCCGAGTGCGTATGTACAAAGAGAGAGAGGCCGAGCTTGATCGGCAAGATGGCCTAGATGCCCTGGAGGAGGAACGCGATGTCGCAAAAGCCCGTTCAACATTTTACCAACAGCAGGCTCGAAGATATCAAAGCAGAGAAGCATGGGCCAATACTTACAATGTTGGCGAACTCGTTCTACGCCTGCCGGAGAATAAAAAGGACAAACTCAAGCCCAAATGGGAGGGTCCCTTCATAATTGACGAAGTCCTCACCGGAGGGGCGTACCGTCTTCGCGATGCATCAGACAATCGCCCCGAGATGAACCCCTGGAATGCGGCCAGACTCCGAAGATTCTATGCCTAGCGCCAAACCCCATGTTCGTCTCCTCCTCCCCTGTAGCTCCCATTATTTTTTTCTCTCTCTTTGTCGATTATTTTCTTCTTTCTTGCTTTAAAGCTTCAGTACGGCCAGACCGCACAACATCCACACATACATCTTTAAACATGTATATTACTTGTACCTGGGGGCTTCTCGAACAGAAGTTCTTATCATTTCTTGAGCATTAAGCTCCTCACATATGAGTTTTTCCATATGTACCTTTTCTTCGCCACTATATGCATCGATATGGCTTAAGTTTTGGCCAAGATGGGTTGCCTGGCTCCTGTGTTTATGCCCTATGTTCCTGTTAGTTTGGCTAGGGCATAAAGGGAGCACCTCTGCGATTGTTACTGCCGGGTCATCCGGATGTGTACCTCAGACTGGGTGAAGCCGAAAGCTAGCGTTCTTAAGGGAATATTCGGTCGATGAATTAAAGATGTTTTCTAAACTCACTCCCTTGTGCACCCCTAGAAGTTATACAAACTGTGGTGCTCTCATCACAATTCAGACATGTACATTAAATGCATGCACACCCAGGGAAAGGAACCCTTAACGAAACTATTCTCTTTGGAAGATGTTTCTTACGACCTTAATGTAATATAATATAGCTAGCCGGATACAACTTGTATGTTCAAGCAACTATGACCCCTGCGCTTAGTTTTCCAAGCATACCCCGGCCTATTCGGCCGCGACGGTATTCGGAAACACTCCGCACCTTAGAGTCTGGAGGTCCAGGCGAAAATGTCTGCCATGACAAATGATATACAATTCAACTAGATGAGGAAAGTACACAGTCATTTGAACTCGAACACCTCTTCCTCTACACCTTCCAACAGGCAGTCTAACTTACAATCATGTTGAGAATATTTGACGTCCACGTCTACTTGGCCATATACTATACTAACGGGAATTTCTTCCCCATCCGGCCCTACTGGCCCGACACGAGCCATGTGATTAGGATCCAGCTTGGTATAGCGCATCTTCACCATGGCCCAAGCCTCTCGCTCACCCTTTCGGCAGGCAGATATCTTCCACATCTGGATACGCCGCCGCGCTCCCTTGAACAGCTTTTCCATGCTTCCTGGAGGGGAGTCGGAAGGCCATAAAGCCTTGGCTACACTCTGCATAGCCTGCCGAGCTTGCTCATGCAACTGCGACAGCTCCTGCAGAAGATCATTTGATGATCCAGACACTTCCTCTTCGGGGCGGTTCATCAACACACCGACAATTACAGCTATATCAGCTACCGCCACCTCCAAACTGTTATAAGACAAAAGCGGCCACATACTGAATATGCCGCCTCGGAGCTTCTTGTTCTCCTTCACAAAGTCGGCTAGTTACGCTCACACATCTTTCAGTTCTTCGCGAAGGTTGATGTTCGAATCCTGGAGTTCCTTTTTCTCTTCAACAACCTTTGTCAATATATACATGCTCGCCCGCTGCTAGTAGCTTTTTGGCTCCATGTTCTTCGCCTCGAGCAGCATCAAGCTGCTCTTGAACTTGGTCTAAACGACCCAACACAAAGATTAGAACCAAGATTCACACTATCGGTGTAGCCTTATGAATTTTCGATGGAGGAAAACATTACCGGGCGATGCCTTGTATTTCTCCAGTTCGGCGTTAGCAGCAAGCAGCTGGCACTGACACTTTTCTAGTTCCTGAGCCAGCTGGGTATTCTTCTCCCTAAGCACCTAGTTGTACATCGATCCCCAAATCAGTTGTTTCAACTCCTTTAAGTCTCGGGGGCTACTGGCATATGGTTATCATAGTCAAACAAAGCGAATTTACCTACACATCTTTCAAATGTTGCTTTGCAGCCCTGCTAATCCCATCTCGAGCAGCCCGGATGTATGTGTCGGCTGCGTTGAAGGCGTTAAACGACCCTTCCGAAAAGCTAGGATCTTGTAAAATGGCCCGGCAATGCCGATGATTCATAGCACTCTCCACTGCCGAGTTGATGACGGATACATCGTCTGAGTCCTCGGCTGGCAGACAGTCCAGCGTCGCCCCTGCGTCAGCCCCCGTCTTCACGGCAGGATTTAAATCCTGGCTGTGGGAAGTACAACCGCTCGGACCCCCAGATATATTCTGACGCATCTTCCTCCTGGAAAATGGAAAACGGGAAGGTCATGGTTGGACGTGACTGCTCAGGGGCAGGTTGGCGAATTCATACCTCTTCGATGAAGGCATGGCCATAGCTTCATTTTCTTTCCTCTTGGAAGGATTGTCTGGCGCGGGAGCCGATCTCTTTGAAATCGCTGAACATCTCCCCTGTGAAGCTTGATACAATGCGATGGGTGAGACAGAATAAGGGCACTCTTTCAAAGACGGTGTTTCTTAATTACTTACATGAGAAGCAGGAAGAAGTCCAGGGTAGTCTGCGGTGATGGCCATTTCTATGCCGTCATAGCTTGTCTGGAAGAACACTTCCCCCGCGAGCACCACGAATATATTCGGATCCTCTTCAAACCCAGGATCTAGTTCCCGGTTGTGGGTCTCCGGCAGTGGGGCAGGACTATGAAGTCCTTCGGTGACCTCCCGCCAGTGCTGCCATAACAAACAAACTTGAAATTTATCAAAAGTAATTCAGAAGGGGAATGAGTAGAATCGAAGGATCGAAGCTTACCCAACTGGGGGGATTATACATAGAATATCCATCTCTGTGCTTAATGTGAAGAAACTCCTCTTCGTCCCCTTTAAAAAGCTCGACCAATATTTTGGCTAGAGCTGCGGGAGTATCCGGACCCTTCCGGCCATAACGGTAAGCGTCATCCTCTCCATTATAGTGCCACATGGGCAGCCCTCGGTATTGTAGCGGCTGAACCCCACGCACTATGGAGATCGCCATTACCTCGATTATTGTAAGTCTGGACTGGGCGAGCATATTTATCTTGCTCATAAGCTGGCGAACTTCTGCGCTGTCCTCCTCTTCCAGGCTCTGAGGACGCCAACTATGGCGTTTCTTCAGTGGAACGCTTGCAAATTCAGGAAGACCCTTTCAAACTGGGTCGGGAAGCACGACGTCCTCAATATAGAACCATTCCGAAGGCCATTCTTCGGATGCCTTCCTTGGTGTACCGGACAGATATCCGGTATCAGCAATGCGCCATACTTCAGCTCCGCCCACTTCAAATATGGACCCCTCATGATTACGTGGGACAAGACAGAACAACTTCCTCCATAGCTCGAAGTGAGCCTCGACACCCAGGAATAATTCACATAAAGTGACATAACCCACGATGTGCAGAACGGAGGCAGGGGTGAAGTTGTGCAACTGGAGGCCATAGTATTCTAGAAGCCCTCAGAGGAACGGATGAATGGGAAATCCAACGCCCCTCAGCAGGTAGGGGACGAAACATACTCGCTCTCCCCCGGATGGATTGGGCAAGTCCTCTGCCTGAATCTCACCATTGAAGGAATCTAGCCCCGCTCGAACGGGAACTAGATCTACGGGGGGAAGAAATCCCTGCGTCTGCAGCTCCATCAATTGACTGTGGGACACTGAACACCTCTCCCACTGGCCTTTCTCTAGGATGGAACGGGTGGAGGAGCTGGGGACGTTGGCCATGCTGGAATGGTTTCTCCCAAGCAGTTTCCAGGGATTTCCCCTATATGGTGCCGAATGGATCTAGGATCCAATCTCTTTAATAGGCGCTCCCCCTTGCATAGGTGGGGTGTTATTTGCAAAACTACCCTGACCTTCCGCCTTCGCTTGACACGCGGGAGGCGAAGTTAATTAACACGCAGAAGCTGAGGGGAGTGACATGGAACAGATGGCCGAATACATCGCTTGGAGATAATTAAAGGAGGAACCCGCCTTGCAATGCCGAAGACAATTTGTGTGCCAAACACCTCGCTATTGAAGACTGGTTCAGGGGCTACTGAGGGAGTCCTGGGCTAAGGGGTCCTCGGGCGTCTGACCAGTTCTCCATGGGCCGGACTGATGGGATGTGAAGACATGAAGGCCGAAGACTATACCTGAGTCTTTGGGCTCTCCTTGGCGTGGAAGGCAAGCTTGGCGACCAACTATGAAGATTCCTTCTTATGTAACCGACTCTATGTAAACCCTAGATCCCCTCGGTGTCTATATAAACCGGAGGGGATAGTCCGGAAAGGATACATTCATTACCATAGTCATATAGGCTAGGCTTTTAGGGTTTAGCCATCATGATCTCGTGGTAGATCAACTCTTGTAACACCCATATTCATCAATATCAATCAAGCAGGACGTAGGGTATTGCCTCCATAGAGAGGGCCCGAACCTGGGTAAACATTGTGTCCCTTGTCTCCTGTTACCATCGATCCTAGATGCACAGTTCAGGACCCCCTACCCGAGATCCGCCGGTTTTGGCACCGAGACTCACACCGACCAACACACAATGTCCAAAAGTGCTCCTGGGATGCGGCCCTATTGAGCCCTAGAATGTTGATGCAGACGCGTAGCTCGTTGTCCTCGCCAGGACAAGGAGGAGCGCCAGGTGGTCGGCGGCGATCGTCGCGCATGACTCATGCCTCTTGAAGCTCCTCGGTCGCCTTGGTGATGAACTCCTGAGCACCTGGCACCCCATGCCTTGTGCCCTCATGAGGGAAGCGTGCGATAAAGCATGCCTCCATGTGGTGCCCGAGAACCTCCCTCATGACATTGGCTAATTCAGAGGCCCTCCAGAAGAGAGCCCCTGAGCCCAGCCTGAGGAGGGCACTGGGTGCGCCTTCTATGCGGGAGAGGGAGGCGCCCCGTCCGTGGGCGCAGGTCCTGAGGTGGTGTTAGTTGAGACACTGCTCTCCTGAGGCTCTTGGCAGAGAAGCTTCTTCTTCTTCTTGGGGACAACCTAAGGAGGGTAGATGGTTCCTTCGTTGTCTGGGTCTTCGACCGCCACGGCCTGGTAGGAGCACTCAAGGGAGCACACCGCGTCCTTCTCCTTGCAAGAGATCATGATGATGCCGCGGTTCCCTGGAATCTTGAGGACATTGTAGCCATGATGGGTTACCGCCATGAACTTGGCCAGGGCTGGATATCCAAGGATGGCATTGTACGGAAGGCGAATGTGGGCGACATCGAAGTCAATGAGCTCGATGCGGTAGTTGTCGCGTTGGCTGAAGGTGACAGGGAGGCGGATTTGCCCTATCGGGTTGGTGGAGCTGTCGGTTACTATTGAGAAATGCTTGGTGGGCTGCAGCTGACCATAGGGCACCTGGAGGCGGTCGAATGTCTCGACGGAGAGAACATTGAGACCCGCACCGCCATCGATGAGGGTCTTGGTGATGAGGACATTGTTGATGACGGGAGAGCAGAGCATCGGGAGGGCGCCGGCAGTTGGTGCACACTTGAGCTGGTCGGACGAGCTGAAGGTGATGGTGCACTTGGACCACCTGAGTGGGCACATGGCCTCAAGCCTAGGGAGGTCCGCGTTCACCTCGCGAGCGAACTGCTTGAAGATGCATTGAGAGGCTGGGGCCTGTGTGCCGCCCAGGATGCAGGCGATGGCATGAGGCTCCTGGAAGCCCCCATACCCCTCGTCTTGGTGGTGGTCGTCGTTCCTTCTTGGTGGCGGTGGCAGTGGAGGGAGGTCAGTGTTGCCATGAGGACGGTCCTCACGAGGCTGATATCTCTAGGCGCCCTCGCGAGGCTAGCCCTGCCAGCGGTCCTCACGAGGCTAGTCGCGCCACTCCTGGCGGGGGCCGCGGTCGTCCGAGCATCCTCCACTTCTGCCTCCTCCGCGACCGTAGCCCTGAACGTTGCGCTCGAGGCGTCAACCGAGGCGCCCGTCGCGGATGGCCCTGAGCTCTTGACAATCATTGCTGTTGTGGCTATGCACATTGTGGAAGATGCAGAACGGACGACCGCCCTTGAATGACTCTGGGTGGTCACATATGCGCTTCATCTCTGGTTCAGCCATGAGCACGGCTGCCCCTTGCGCTTCATGTTCTTGGCCTTGGCCTTCTTGTCTTCTGGGTCGGCCGTCAAGAGCTCGAGGAGGGAAAGGCGCCATTCCTTAGCTCTCGCGCACGTGGTTGCTATGCTGAACATCTCCAGAGCCGTGCACAGGTCCTCATGGATGGCAAGCTCCTCCTTCATCTTGACAACGCGGACGTCGTTGAAGAACGCTGAGATGATGGCCTCGTCCTAAACCTTGGGGATCTCGAGGCGAACGTTGTTGAAGCACTGGATGTACTTCTGCAGGGTTTCCCCTGGCTGCTACTTGACGCGTTGCAGGTCTCCCACGGCAGGTGGGCGGTCACGAGTTCCCTGGAAGTTGGCGACGAAACGCTCGTGCATCTCGCCCCAGGAGGAGATCGACCCCACTGGCAGGTTCAGGAGCCACGAGCATGCACCATCCTTGAGAGCCATGCGAAACCAGTTCGCCATGACCTTCTCGTCGCCGTTGGCTGCCTAGATGCTCAGCTCATAGAGCTACAGGAACACCGTAGGGTCGAGGGTGCCATCATAGCACGGAGGCAAGTCGGGCTTGAACATGTCAGGCCAGACGACGTTGCGTAGCTTGGGGGTGAAGGCCCGGCAGCCCGCAGTTGTCATAGGAGCCCGTCGTGGAGGTGGAGCCTGGTATTGGCACTCACGCGCTGCCACCGCAGGCAGCGCGCGGTCTTGACGTGGTGGTGCAGGAAGCGCTAGAGCACCTTCTTGTGGCCGCTGGACCTCCTGGCAGCTTTCTTCTCCATGAGCGGGCGCCCTGCACGGCAGGTCATGCCGTGGGGCCGCATGCCTTGGTCCGAGGGCGACGTCTTGATGGGGAGGTGGCGGAGGCGCTCTATGGGCTACGTCGCCCATGGCAGGCGGCAGGCGAGGCAGCAAGAGGGACGGCATGGGAGAGCCCCCGATGGCGCTGACAAGCTCGGTGATGCGGTCCAGCCAGTCTTCGTAGAAGTCGTCGACGGGGCGGTAGCATAGGAGCTCGCGCGCCATGAGCAGTGCAGCCTACGCGTCCGCTGGCCCGTGACGACCGTGAGATGACGAACCGGCCCTAGTTAGCGACGGGGTGGCCGTGCGTCCATCACGCCGCACAGAGGGGTGCAGGGACGAAGCTTGCTGCTCGTGCCCCACCGGTCCGGTGGCGGCATTGGCGGCAGGCGATGGAGAACGATGGGGAGGCCTGCCGACAGGCACTGTCTGGGCAACGTGAGCGGCGAGAGAAGCTTGATGCTCGGCACGGGCTCGACGAGCATCTTTCATGGAGGTGGTGGAGCGGTGGTGGGTCGACCGACGAAAGAGAGGCTTCGACGCACCCCTACCTGGCGGGCCAAATGACGGATTCAGGGTTCCGCAGACCCTTGAGAGGTTCGAACTCTGGGTGCGTGCGAAGAACTCTCCCTTCCCAGTCTGCCTGCTCAACGATTCCACAGCCTAGCTTGACGAACCCAAGGGACAAGAGACACAGTAGTTTATCCTGGTTCGGGCCACCTTGTGGTGTAATACCCTACTCCAGCTTTGTGGTGGATTGCCTTGAGGGGCGGAGGATGAACTAGTACATTGGTTGAACAGCCTCGGGATGTGAGGTGTTCTTGAGCTCGGTGAGCTGGTGAGCTGGCCAGGGTGGAATACCCTACTCTAGCTTTGTGGTGGATTGCCTCGAGGGGCTAAGGACGAACTAGTACAGTGGTTGAACAACCTCGAGGTGTGAGGTGTTCTTGAGCTCGGTGAGATGGTGAGATAGCCAGGGTGGAATCAATTTGTCCCCTCTACGATGGTGGCTAAGTCCTATTTATAGTGGCCTTGGTCCTCTTCCCAAATGTAGGCGGGAAGGGATCCCACAACGGCCGAATCTGAAGGGAGACAACTAGTACAAGCTATCCTGACAAAACTAGTCTTCACCTACAAAAGGCTCTGGTGATGACGCTGCAGTGGGCTCCGTGATGACCTCAGTCCTGCTGTCTTGGCGGTCTTGGTCTTGTTGCACCGATATGGAAACCTTTGCTTGATTCCTCGGGACCCCGCTCCTGCACTTGCCTCCTTAGCACCAAAGAGGAAACTGGTACACTGGTCCCACTGGCGCCCGCCTGGCCTTGGTCATCATGGCTCACGTCATATGAACCTCACGAGGTGTACCCTGCAAAGATATCTCCGCTCCTTGGGAGCCACCCTAGTGAGGCCGCCCCAAAGGGAGGCCTTCGTGTCGTCCGCCTCGCGAGGGTCTTAGGTTGTTGTTGCTGAAAATGGGCCGTACCGGGCCGTCGATGGGGCCACGTCGTGGGCCGCAAGCACGCAATTCTGGGTACCCCCATTCCCAGGACACCGACAGAAGGATGTGGTAAAAACTGAAATAGTAAAGCTTTTGGAAGAAGGTATAATTTATCCTATAGTTGATAGTAGATGGGTAAGTCATGTTCATTGTGTTCCTAAGAAAGGAGGTATAGTTGTTCTTCCTAATGATAAAAATGAACTCATCCCACAAAGAGTTGTGTAACGCCCCAAGACCGACGCGCCAGGTGTCTTCCAGTTATTCACTGTTGTTGCCTTGTATTTCTCTAGCGTGTTGCATATTGCCATGTCATCATCCACATTGCATCATCACATTTTCGAAACTTGCATCCGTCCCGGTCTCCTCGTTCCGTCCGTTATCCGTTCCGAGCCCAGACACACTTGCACGCGCCCGTGGCATGTCCAAAATATTATTTTATAAGTGGCCGGAAAATGTTCTCGGAATGGGTTGAAAGTTGGCATGCAGTCCTATTGTAGTGTAGATAGACCGCCTATCAAATTTCATCGCATTCAGAGTTTGTTCGACGCCCCAACGGATAACTATAGCGGCATTATAGCTGGTCTAACGTCGGACGTTTTCGGCCTCCGAAAATTGCTGCTGGGTCTCTCTCTCTTCTCTTCTCTCAGCCTGAGGCCTTCTGCGCAGTCCACTACCCCCACCTAGGCCCAACCAACCTCCCGCTTGACCGGTGCGTTAGATCGCGACCGGAGGGCTCCGAGACGGCCTCAAACCCCTCTAAACTCCTAACCGTAGCCCCTTTCTATTTATAGACGTCTCCCCTGCCATTTTGGCCTCCTACCTACCCCCCCCCCTCCTCAATTTCCGCAGCCAGCCGCTGCCTCCCTCCTCGGATCAGCCGCCGGCCACCTCTCCTCGCCACTTGGCAAGCTGTGAGTGGCTGCACCGCCGCCAGCCGCCCCCTGTGGCCTCTCCCGCACCGCCACGCTTTCCTCCCCTTTGCTCCACATCACCATGGCCCTGCCAGGCCCATCCGTGGCCTGCCCAAGGCCGATCTGGGCCCGAGGCGCCCACACCACGCCGCCGTCCCTGTCCAGGATCGGGAGAGCCCGAGCTCCTCCCCGTCCGACCGAGCCTCCGCGTCGCCCCTGTCGGCGACCATCTCCGGTGCCGGTCGCCGCCGACGACCTCCTAGGCCAGCCTGCGCCGCCCTGCGCCTACCTCTTCTTCTTCTCCCTCTCTCCCTCACCCTCTCTCCCTCACACACAGGTACTCAACCACCGCCATGGCGCTGCCCCATCCACCTCCTAACGTCGGCCATGTGGAGCCCATCGCCTCGCCCGTCGCCGGATCCGGGAACCCCGCACCCGGATCCACCCATCCCCGTCGTTCCCTGGCCTCTGCCCGCTTCGGCCGCCGTCCGTCCAACTCGGGCGAGCTCCTGCTGCGTCGGCCTTGCCTCTGCTTTGAGATGATGAATGCCCTAGCGCCCCGTCGACCGCCCGCACGCGCGTGGGCCGGCCCATCGCTCCAGTTTGGCCCACGGTGAGGCAAACCCCAGCGTTGTGTAACGCCCCATGACCGATGTGCCAGGTGTCGTGCAGTTATTTGATGTTGTTGCATTGTCATTGCTTGTGTGTTATGCATTGCATATCATGTCATCATGTGCATTTCATTTGCATACATGTTCGTCTCTTGCATTCGAGCTTTTTCCCCGTTGTCTGTTTTGCATTCCGGCGCTTCGTTCTCCTCCGGTGGTCATTTCTAGCTTTCTTTCGTGTGTGGGGATTAAACATTTCCGGATTGGACCGAGACTTGCCAAGCGGCCTTGGTTTACTACCAGTAGACCGCCTGTCAAGTTTCGTACCATTTGGACTTCGTTTGATACTCCAATGGTTAACCGAGGGACCGAAAAGGCCTCGTGTGTGTTGCAGCCCAACACCCTTCCAATTTGGCCCAAAACCCGCCAAAACCCTCTCCATCATATCGGTCTCTCGATCATGATCGCGTGGCCGAAAACCGCACCTCATTTGGACTCTCCTAGCTCCCTCTACCTATATATATGTGGCCTCCCCCGAAAATTTCGCGGTACTAACCCTAGTCGTCCTCTACCTCGCGCCGCCGGACAAAACCGCCCGCGCCCGGACATGTCCGGCCTCCCCTGCGCCAAATCCGGAGCCGCCAGGTGGCAACGCCGCCTCCCGCCGCTGCCGGCCCGCGGGGCCCACGTCAGGCCCGCGCGGGCCCAGATCCATCACCGCCGCCCCATGCCTGGGAACCCGGCAGCGCCTACGCCGCCCGAGTGCCCCGCCGCCTTCGTCTCTCTTCCTGCCGCCGGCGAGCTCCGCCACGGCGAGCTCCCTCACCGGCGCGCCCGCCTCGCCCCGCCTCGGAGGTCCCCGCCACCGCGCCTCCTCGCTTGCTCGCGGGAAACCGCTGCTCCGGCCGCCGCCACCCGCGCCCGCTCGCCGGACTTCGCCGGCGCCGCCCCGCACCGCCACCGCCATCTGCGCCGCCCTCCGTCGTCGTCCGTCGCCGGCCTCCTCAGCCCCGGGCCAGATCCGATCCGGGAGTGGGATCAGATCCACCCACTCCCCCATCCAAACGGTGTCCTCCGTCCCGGATCCGCGCCGTCCCGCACCACCTCGTCCCGCGTTGACTTTTTCCGCGGGGTAAATTTCTTCTAAGTCCTGAGATTTCAGATTCATGTGCCCATCTTCATCGCATCGTAACTTTGCACCCGTAGCACCGATTGAAGCATATAGCATATCAAAATGTTCATCTCAGAGAGTAAATCATTTCATTCCATTGCATCATTTTCATTTGAGTTCATCTTGATGCCCGAAATGCTGTTAGAATAGGGCTACTTGAGTTAATTGTCAGATCTGCTACTCCATTTAGGTTTTTTGTCATTTTTGCCATGATTAATGTGTGTTTGATATGCCCGTGAGTTCGGCATATGTTTTGTTAAGGGTTTTGTCATCTTTCCAGAGGTGCAACCCATGTATTTTTGTGATGTGTGTGGTGACTAGTGCAAGTTTGCAAAGTGGTGCACTTGTTAATTCTATTTTCAGGGACTTAGCATTTCCACTAAGTCCTTGAGCTGTTTATCTCATGATGCCATATGTTCATGTTGTTTCCTAGTGATCCGTTCCTCTTTTGAGGATGATCAGTAAGGATGTTTTGTTAATATTGTAGTGCTCTATCCATCCATGTCTTTTTTTGCAATTATGGAGCAACCTAGCTTGAGTCAATCGAGCTCTACTTTTGCTACTTTGTGAATCCGGGCAGATTGTCAACTTGTTTGCAATTTTGCCGATGTTGTTGTAGTTGATCCGTGCATGCTATGTTATTGTTCTTGCCATGTCTAGCTTGCATTGTGTGCCTTCTTGATGTATGTATGCTTGTCTTGCCATGACTTTCTCTGTAGTGAGTGCATCGAGCTCGTAAACATGCCTACTTGAGTTATATTTCAGCATGTGTCAGTTTTCACTAAGTCTGAAAACTGATTATGTTTTTGCTATGTTCACATGCTTGCAATTGTATTTTCTGATCCCTTTTGGCTCAAGGTCACTAAGAGACTTTTGTTAAGCTCTTTGAGTAGCTCCATGCCATGCTTTACTTTGCCATGTTCAGTACATGTAGCATATAGTTTTCATGCTCCAAAGAGTGCTACCTGATCTGAAATTCCAGGCTTGTGTTAATTTCACTAAGTCTGAGATCTGTTTGTCATATGCATTTTTGCCATGCTTGTTTGAACCTGTTAATGGATGAATTGGCCGTAGCTCAGTGCTAGACTTTTGTTAAGCATCTTGAATTCATACCTGCCATGTATTTTGTTTTCATGTTTGGGTGCTGTAGCATGTTCATCTCATTGCATTTAGATGGCTACTTGCTGTAAATCGCAGACCGGTGTCATATTTGAATCGCTTGCCATTTCCAAACCGTAACTCCGATTCCGGCGTTCTTTATATTGTTTTCAAGCGATTTCATCTCATCTTTCCAGTGGCACACTTGGATTTCCAAGTTGAGGCCAGGTTCCTTCATCTCTTGTCAAATCATGCATATGCATCGCATACCGCATCTCGCATATCATACCATGTTCATGTGTTGGTTGTTTACTATGTTGTGTGCTTCTTTTCCGGTGTTTGCTTCTTCGGGTTGGTTCCGCTAAAGTCGTGTTTGTGAGGACCCATTCGTCTACGTCCTTTTGTCTTCTTCATGGACTCGTTCTTCTTCCTTGCGGGATTTCAGGCAAGATGATCATACCCTCGAAATCACTTCTATCTTTGCTTGCTTAGTTGCTCGCTCTTTTGCTATGCCTATGCTGCGATACCTACCACTTTCTTATCATGCCTCCTATATTGTTGAACCAAGCCTCTAACCCACCTTGTCCTAGCAAATCGTTGATTGGCTATATTACCGCTTTGCTCAGCCCCTCTTATAGCGTTGTTAGTTGCAGGTGAAGATTGAAGTTTGTTCCTTGTTGGAACATGGAGTTGTTGTTCCTTGTTGGAACATGTTTGCTTGTTGGGATATCACAATATCTCTTATTTAATTAATGCATCTATATACTTGGTAAAGGGTGGAAGGCTCGGCCTTATGCCTGGTGTTTTGTTCCACTCTAGCCGCCCTAGTTTCCGTCATATCGGTGTTATGTTCCCGGATTTTGCGTTCCTTACGCGGTTGGGTGATAATGGGAACCCCTCGACAGTTCGCCTTGAATAAAACTCCTCCAGCAATGCCCAACCTTGGTTTTACCATTTGCACTAACAACCTACCACCTTCCCTTGGGTTCTGCAGACTCAAGGGTCATCTTATTTTAACCCCCCCGGGCCAGTGCTTGTCTAAGTGTTGGTCCGAAATGGGCAGCCTGCGGGGCCACCTCGGGGAAACTTGAGGGCTAGTTTTACTCGTAGCTTGACCTATCCGGTGTTGCCCTGAGAACGAGATATGTGCAGCTCCCATCAGGATGTCGGCGCATCGGGCGGTGTTGCTGGTTTAGTTTTACCCTGTCGAAATGTCTTGTTGTATCGGGATACCGAGTCTGATCGGAATGTCTCAGGAGGAGGTCTATTCCTTCGTTGACCGTGAGAGCTTGTCATGGGCTAAGTTGGGACACCCCTGCAGGGATTTGAACTTTCGAAAGTCGTGCCCGCGGTTATGGGCGGATGGGAATTTGTTAATGTCCGGTTGTAGATAACCTAAACTTGACCTTAATTAAAATGAATCAACAGCGTGTGTAACCGTGATGGTCTCTTTCCGGCAGAGTCCGGGAAGTGAACACGGTTGTTGGAGTTATGCTTGACGTAGGTTGGTTTACGATCACTTCTTGATCATACTTTTATTGACCGTGCTTTGCCTTCTCTTCTCGCTCTCTTCTGCGTATGTTAGCCACCATATATGCTAGTCGCTTGCTGCAGCTCCACCTCATATTTTTACCTTACCCATAAGCTTAAATAGTCTTGATCGCGAGGGTGCGAGATTGCTGAGTCCCTGTGACTCACAGATACTTCCAAAACCAGTTTGCAGGTGCCGATGAGTCCGTGTAGATGACGCAATTGAGCTCAGGAGGAGCTCGATGAAGATCTTGTCCTTTGTGTTGTTTTCATTCTAGTTGATCAGTAGTGGAGCCCAGTTGGGGTCGATCGGGGACCTTTGTCGCATTTGGGGTTCTTCTTTTATTTTTGTTCCGTAGTCGGACCTTGATTGTATTTGGATGATGTAATGCTTTATTCATGAATTGTGTGAAGTGGCGATTGTAAGCCAACTATGTATCTTTTTCCCCTATTGTATTACTTGGGTTGTGTGAAGATTACCTCACTTGCGACACTACTTTCAATGCGGTTATGCCTCTAAGTCGTGCTTCGACACGTGGGAGATATAGCCGCATCGAGGGCGTTACAGTTGGTATCAGAGCCTTCCCCGACCTTAGGAGCCCCATTGCTTGATCGTTTTTAGCGGTCGAGTTGTGTCTAGAAAAATGTTTTGAGTCATTTAGGAATTATATATCGGAGAGCATAGGAATTCTTTTTAATTCCCAGTCTCCTCATCGCTCTGGTAAGGCATCCTGACGTAGAGTTTTGACTCTTCTCTTCTCAAATTTCACTAAAAAAATTTAGGATCACGCGGGTATCTTGGAATCGTTCCGACGGTTTTATGATGAGAACATTGTCTTGGTGCCTCCTGTCAGGGGTTTAGTGGAAGTGTCCCGGGGAGTTGAGCTCTGAGGTGTTGTCATCATAATTTTATCGTTGTAGTTCTGGAATACCTGAGTTTAGTACGCCGACATCGAAAATCTCTTTTATGCAGTTCATTGGTGAGATAACCTCGACGCCACCCAGTACTGGGGCGGGAGTTCGGGAGTATCGCCATAACTTGTATAACGGATGCTTTTTGAAGGTTGAGGTAGACGATTTTCCGAAGGTTTCTCGGTTATGTGTTGAAGGATGGATACAGCTGGATGTAGGTTTTGCTAGAATTGGGTGAGATATTATGCTTCCCCTATATCCCCAACACCTGATTGCATAACCAGAAAATTTCGGGAGTTTATAAGTGGGAATTCAAGTAGCTCGTAGGATATCTTTCCAACAGATGTATGATATGAAATTGGGGTTCGACGTCTAGTGGTCCGCCTATTCACGGTCGATTTTACAGTGGTCTCGTTGTGTCTTAAAGAGTCCTTGGCTATGCCGACTCGGGGACGCTTCGTATGTCATGTGCACTGCCTTGTACATGATGGTGCTATACGATAGAGCCCGTGTAGGCCCCACCACAAAAACTTCGGACGAAATCTCTATCATATGTTTATTCCGGCTTATTCTGCAAGCCAATCCTTTGTTTTTGTTTGGAGTTGTGGTATTCGAGTTGCTTCAATGTCAAGTGTTGATTCCATACCTTTTCCTAAGTGGTGTTCTCATATTCCTATGTGAATACTAATCCTTCTCGATCATTGAGTTTGTCATGTCAATTCTTTTCAACCGGTGTGTTCCTCTTCTAGTGGATCCGAACATTTCAACATCCGCAAGATCCAATCTCAGCTTTCTCAACGGGGTCATTTTCTTCCATCCCAAGTTGCCTTTGTTTTCCCACCCACCCACCCTTTTTCTTCGAGGACTCGGATTTCTTTATCAAATATCCATTTTATTATGGAAGTCTCTCCATTCTTCTCCCTTCATGTTCTTATCTGGTGATTCTCATGAAGATTCTAATGGAGCTTCAAGCTCATCATTCTCCGTTTTTTTTCTTTCTTCTCCGGTGGAACCAATACAAGCTTTCGGTGTTGATCATACCCTTTTTCCTCGTTTCAATGTTTTCTCATGCTGGTGCAATTCTTAATCGTTCACCTCTCGCTATTCTATTGTTCTGGAGTGCTAAAGATATCTCAGAAGATTCGTGTTCCCACTCTTAATCCATTCAAACTATTTTGAGGATGTTATCTCATTCAAGCCTTTTAATTCAACCGGTGCAATCTCTCTTTTAACCATTCCTACGGTGTTTCTTTTGAGTGGGCCCTAACCCACAGGTCTTTTCCCAGGATCTTACCTGGCTCTTCTTATTTTCCCGGAGCTATCCTAAATTCTTTTCGAAGTTTGACGTAAGAATGAGTTATCATCAGTCAAATGTCTTCCTCCAAGATCTTTCAAATTCTTTTCATCGTTGGCTCAACCTTTCCATCCTTCACTCCGGAGTGTCTAAATAATTCTTGATGGTATTTCTCGTTGTAATTCTCAGTTTGGAAGACCGAAGAAGATTCTTCTTTCAACCTTGCTTCATTCTCTTCAAGTTTCGTCATTCGAGATTGTTGCAATCCTCTCATAATTGTTTTCGACTGTCAAAATTCTTTCTCACCCATCCAGAGTAATTCAGGAGTCTTTTCAGTTTGTTTCTCCGAAGGCCATCATTTCGGGATTATTCATTCTTAGCTTTCAGCTATCATTCTCCAAATTTTACCGGTGGCTCGTTTAAGATTTCTCTATTAATTCATTCGCTGTTCAAATTCTACCGGTGGTTCGTTGAAGACCTTCCCAAGTTTGACGCTATATCTATCTTAATCTTTTCAACGAGAATAAGTAGTATGCCAAACCCGTTGTTTGTCATCAATTTAATTGGTGAAGGATAAGCATAACATAATTCTTATTCTTGATTCACGCAAATGATTAATTCTTTATTCCGGAGGCTCATCAAATTATCGGTTCGAGATGTTTTATCTATTCTTTTCCCGGAGTTCCAACCTTTTCAATTATTTCACCACGGAGATTCATCTAAATCGCTACAAGGATTCACCTTGTGTTTTCAACTTCTCTTTCTTTCCGTTTGATCATTCTTTTGTTTTACCGGAGTTCTTTATGGAGGTTCTACATGATGATAAAGGATTTAATTCCTTCTCGAAGTTTTCATCCAGATTCTTTTCTAAGAAGCTCAAGCTTTCTTCATATTGTAATCCGGAGTGCAATTCTGTCTTCTGTATCATTGGAGGTGGTATTATGTCATTCTTGATAATTTGAGTTCATGTTTTCATGATTCACATGTTGTCAAGATTGGGATATTTTAAATCCATCAATCTCGTCATTGGAGCTATCTTGGGTTATATTTCACCTAAAGCCTTCCCTAAGGATTGTTGTTAATTATGGTGCTTATAAATGATCCAAGTTCTTCTTTATCCTCCCGGTGAAATAGTTTCTCCTCTCTTTGTTCTTATCCAATCTTGTGACCGTTAGTGGCGAGTTGTCACCTCATAATTTTGAGATGTCTTCTATAAGTCCATATCAAGCTTTTCCTTTCATTGTTGGTTTTCCAACAACTCCGCTCGACCCTTCTCCTAAAGATGCCTTTTCAAGCTCTTTGGTGGTAGAAGTTGGCATTTTCTTCTCCATTCTCCTATTTCAATTATCTATCTTCTATTTTTTCGTTCCGGAGGCATTGTGATGTTGCTCTTTTCAACCCATCATCTCGTTTGTCAAAGATCATGTTCTTTTCGTGCTTATCCATTTAACCGGAGTGTTGTGTCCTCTGCTCAAGTTCTTTCATTTTATCAAGTCTTGCATAACTTCTTAATAGGAGTGCTTTCAATATATATCTTGCCCTTCAACCTCGAGGTTTTTCGCAATGTTCTTTGTCCCTCCTTGCTAACGGAGTGTTTTCGACTTTGTTCACCTTCGTTGTATTCTTTTCTTGAATTTGTTCAACCTCGCAAGGTTCTTTGGTTTCACTCGTTTGTCAAAGGAGCAACTTAGTTTTACCTCTTCTCTTTCTCTTCCATTTTTCCCTCCGGTGCCATTCTAGATCTCGGGACGAGATCCTCTCGTAGTGGTGGAGTGTTGTAACGCCCCGTGACCGATGTGCCAGGTGTCGTGCAGTTATTCGATGTTGTTGCGTTGTCATTGCTTGCGTGTTATGCATTGCATACCATGTCATCATGTGCATTTCATTTGCATACATGTTCGTCTCTTGCATTCGAGCTTTTTCCCCGTTGTCCATTTTGCATTCCGGCGCTTCGTTCTCCTCCGGTGGTCATTTCTAGCTTTCTTTTGTGTGTGGGGATTAAATATTCCGGATTGGACCGAGACTTGCCAAGCGGCCTTGGTTTACTACCAGTAGACCGCCTGTCAAGTTTCGTACCATTTGGACTTCGTTTGATACTCCAATGGTTAACCGAGGGACCGAAAAGGCCCCGTGTGTGTTGCAGCCCAACACCCTTCCAATTTATCCCAAAACCCACCAAAACCCTCTCCATCATCTCGGTCGTTCGATCACGATCGCATGGCCAAAAACTGCACCTCATTTGCACTCTCCTAGCTCCCTCTACCTATATATATGTGGCCTCCCCCGAAAATTTCGCGGTACTAACCCTAGTCGTCCTCTACCTCGCGCCGCCGGACAAAACCGCCCGCGCTCGGACATGTCCGGCCTCCCCTGCGCCAAATCCGGAGCCGCCAGGTGGCAACGCCGCCTCCCGCCGCCGCCGACCCGCGGGGCCCACATCAGGCCCGCGCGGGCCCAGATCCATCACCGTCGCCCCACGCCTGGGAACCCCGCAGCGCCTACGCCGCCCGAGTGCCCCGCCGCCTTCGTCGCTCTTCCTGCCGTCGGCGAGCTCCGCCGCGGCGAGCTCCCTCACCGGCGCGCCCGCCTCGCCCCGCCTCAGAGGTCCCCGCCACCGCGCCTCCTCGCTTGCTCGCGGGAAACCGCTGCTCCG
>NC_041390.1:212557368-212570987 GCF_002162155.2 Triticum dicoccoides | reverse complement strand
CGCCGGACTTCGCCGGCGCCGCCCCGCACCGCCACCGCCATCTGCGCCGCCCTCCGTCGTCGTCCGTCGCCAGCCTCCTCAGCCCCGGGCCAGATCCGATTCGGGAGTGGGATCAGATCCACCCACTCCCCCATCCAAACGGTGTCCTCCGTCCCGGATCCGCGCCGTCCCGCACCACCTCGTCCCGCGTTGACTTTTTCCGCGGGGTAAATTTCTTCCAAGTCCTGAGATTTCAGATTCATGTGCCCAACTTCATCGCATCGTAACTTTGCACCCGTAGCTCCGATTCATGCATATAGCATATCAAAATGTTCACCTCAGAGAGTACATCATTTCATTCCATTGCATCATTTTCATTTGAGTTCAGCTTGATGCCCGAAATGCTGTTAGAATAGGGCTACTTGAGTTAATTGTCAGATCTGCTACTCCATTTAGGTTTTTTGTCATTTTTGCCATGATTAATGTGTGTTTGATATGCCCGTGAGTTCTACATATGTTTTGTTAAGGGTTTTTTCATCTTCCCAGAGGTGCAACCCATGTATTTTTGTGATGTGTGTGGTGACTAGTGCAATCTTGCAAAGTGGTGCACTTGTTAATTCTGTTTTCAGGGACTTAGCATTTCCACAAAGTCCTTGAGCTGTTTATTGTTGGGGAACGTTGCAGAAAATTAAAAAATTTTCCTACGGTTTCACCAAGATCCATCTATGAGTTCATCTAAGCAACGAGTCTAGGGAGAGAGTTTGCATCTACATACCACTTGTAGATCGCGTGCGGAAGCTTGCAAGGTGATGATGTGGTCGTACTCGACGTGATCCAAATCACCGATGACCAGCGCCGAACGGACGGCACCTCCGCATTCAACACACGTACGGGACGGGAGACGTCTCCTCCTTCTTGATCCAGCAAGGGGGAAGGAGAGGTTGATGAAGATCCAGCTGCACGACGGCGTGGTGGTGGATGCAGGGCGTCACAGCAGCAGGGCTTCGCCGAGACTACGAGGGAGAGACGTAACGGGGGGAGGTGGAGGTGCCAGGGGCTGGTGTATGAAGTCCCTCCTCTCCCCCACTATATATAGGGGTGCCAGGGGGGGCGCCGGCCCTAGTAGATGAGATCTACTAGGGGGGGCGGCGGCCTAGGGGAGGTTTCCCTCCCCCCCAAGGCACCTAGGGGTACCTTCCACCACTAGGACTCCTCCTAGGGGGAAACCCTAGGCGCATGGGCCTATAGGGGCTGGTGCCCTTGGCCCATGATGGCCAAGGCGCACCCCCTACAGCCCATGTGGCCCCCCGGGACAGGTGGCCCCACCCGGTGGACCCCCGGGACCCTTCCGGTGGTCCCGGTACAATACCGATAACCCCGAAACTTGTCCCGATGCCCGAAATAGCACTTCCTATATATAATTCTTTACCTCCGGACCATTCCGGAACTCCTCGTGACGTCCGGGATCTCATCCGGGACTCCGAACAACATTCGGGTTTCTGCATATCCATATCTTCATAACCCTAGCGTCACCGAACCTTAAGTGTGTAGACCCTACGGGCTCGGGAGACATGCAGACATGACCGAGACGCTCTCAGTCAATAACCATCAGCGGGATCTGGATACCCATGATGGCTCCCACATGCTCCTCGATGTTGTCATCGGATGAACCACGATGTCGAGGATTCGATCAAACCCTGTATGCAATTCCCTTTGTCAATCGGTACGTTACTTGCCCGAGACTCGATCGTTGGTATCCCAATACCTTGTTCAGTCTCGTTACCAGCAAGTCACTTTACTCGTACCGTAATGCATGATCCCGTGTCCAACACCTTGGTCACATTGAGCTCATTATGATGATGCATTACCGAGTGGGCCCAGAGATACCTCTCCGTCATACGGAGTGACAAATCCCAGTCTCGATCCGTGTCAACCCAACAGCTACTTTTGGAGATACCTGTAATGCACCTTTATAGTCACCCAGTTACGTTGTGACGTTTGATACACCCAAGGCACTCTTACGGTATCCAGGAGTTACACGATCTCATGGTCGAAGGAAGAGATACTTGACACTTGCAAAGCTCTAGCAAAACGAACTACACGATCTTTTATGCTATGCTTAGGATTGGGTCTTGTCCATCACATCATTCTCCTAATGATGTGATCCCGTTATCAACGACATCCAATGTCCATAGTCAGGAAACCATGACTATCTGTTGATCACAACAAGCTGGTCAACTAGAGGCTTACCAGGGACATAGTGTGGTCTAAGTATTCACACGTGTATTACGATTTCCGGATAATACAGTTATAGCATGAATAAAAGACAATTATCATGAACAATGAAATATAATAATACTTTTATTATTGCCTCTAGGGCATATTTCCAATAGTCTCCCACTTGCACTAGAGTCACCAATCTAGTTACATTGTGATGAATCTAACACCCATAGAGTTCTGGTGTTCATCATGTTTTGCACGCGAGAGAGGTTTAGTCAGCGGATCTGCGACATTCAGATCCGTGTGCACTTTGCAAATCTCTATGTCTCCATCTTGAACATTTTCACGGATGGAGTTGAAACGACGCTTGATGTGCCTGGTCTTCTTGTGAAACCTGGGCTCCTTTGCGAGGGCAATTGCTCCAGTGTTGTCACAGAAGAGTTTGATCGGCCCCGACGCATTGGGTATGACTCCTAGGTCGGTGATGAACTCCTTCACCCAAATCGCTTCATGTGCTGCCTCCGAGGCTGCCATGTACTCCGCTTCACATGTAGATCCTGCCACGACGCTCTGCTTGCAGCTGCACCAGCTTACTGCTCCACCATTCAACATATACACGTATCCGGCTTGTGACTTAGAGTCATCCAGATCTGAGTCGAAGCTAGCGTCGACGTAACCCTTTACGACGAGCTCTTCGTCTCCTCCATAAACGAGAAACATGTCCTTCGTCCTTTTCAGGTACTTCAGGATATTCTTGACCGCTGTCCAGTGTTCCTTGCCGGGATTACTTTGGTATCTTGCTACCAAACTTACGGCAAGGTTTACATCGGGTCTGGTACACAGCATGGCATACATAATAGATCCTATGGCTGAAGCATAGGGGATGACACTCATCTCTTCTTTATCTTTTGCCGTGGTCGGTGACTGAGCTGAGCTCAGTCTCATACCTTGTAACATAGGCAAGAACCCCTTCTTGGACTGATCCATTCTGAATCTCTTCAAAATCTTATCAAGGTATGTACTTTGTGAAAGACCTATGAGGCGTCTCGATCTATCTCTATAGATCTTGATGCCTAATATATAAGCAGCTTCTCCAAGGTCCTTCATTGAAAAACACTTATTCAAGTAGGCATTAATGCTGTCCAGAAATTCTATATTATTTCCCATCAGGAGTATGTCATCTACATATAATATGAGAAATGCTACAGAGCTCCCACTCACTTTCTTGTAAACGCAGGCTTCTCCATAAGTCTGCATAAACCCAAACGCTTTGATCATCTCATCAAAGCGAATGTTCCAACTCCGAGATGCTTGCACCAGTCCATAAATGGATCGCTGGAGCTTGCATACTTTGTTAGCGTTCTGAGGATCGACAAAACCTTCCGGCTGCATCATATACAGTTCTTCCTTAAGATGCCCGTTAAGGAATGCTGTTTTGACGTCCATCTGCCATATCTCATAATCATAGTATGCGGCAATTGCTAACATGATTCGGACGGACTTTAGCTTCGCTACGGGAGAGAATGTCTCGTCGTAGTCAATCCCTTGAACCTGTCGATAACCCTTAGCGACAAGTCGAGCTTTATAGATGGTAACATTACCATCCGCGTCCGTCTTCTTCTTAAAGATCCATTTGTTTTCTATCGCTCGCCGATCATCGGGCAAGTCTGTCAAAGTCCATACTTTGTTTTCATACATGGATTCAATCTCGGATTTCATGGCTTCAAGCCATTTGTTGGAATCCGGGCCCGTCATTGCTTCTTCATAGTTCGAAGGTTCATTGTTGTCTAACAACATGATTTCCAGGACAGGGTTGTCGTACCATTCTGGTGCGGAACGTGTCCTTGTGGACCTACGAAGTTCAGCAGTAACTTGATCCGAAGTACTTTGATCATTATCATGGTTTTCCTCTTCAGTTGGTGTGGGCATCACAGGAACGGTTTCCTGTGCTGCGTCACTATCCCGCTCAAGAGGTAGTACTTCATCGAGTTCTACTTTCCTCCCACTTACTTCTTTCGAGAGAAACTCTTTTTCCAGAAAGCATCCGTTCTTGGCAACAAAGATCTTGCCTTCGGATCTTAAGTAGAAGGTATACCCTACAGTTTCCTTAGGGTATCCTATGAATACGCATTTTTCCGACTTGGGTTCGAGCTTTTCAGGTTGAAGTTTTTTGACATAAGCTTCGCATCCCCAAACTTTTAGAAACGACAGCTTAGGTTTCTTTCCAAACCATAATTCATACGGTGTCGTCTCAACGGATTTAGACGGTGCCCTATTTAAAGTGAATGTAGCTGTCTCTAGAGCGTATCCCCAAAATGATAGCGGTAAATCGGTAAGAGACATCATAGACCGCACCATATCCAATAGAGTGCGATTACGACGTTCGGACACACCGTTTCGCTGAGGTGTTCCAGGCGGCGTGAGCTGTGAAACGATTCCACATTTCTTTAAGTGTGTACCAAATTCGTGACTTAAGTATTCTCCTCCACGATCTGATCGTAAGAATTTTATCTTTCGGTCATGTTGATTCTCCACCTCATTCTGAAATTCCTTGAACTTTTCAAAGGTCTCAGACTTGTGTTTCATTAAGTAGACATGCCCATATCTACTCAAGTCATCTGTGAGAGTGAGAACATAACGATATCCTCCGCGAGCCTCAACGCTCATTGGACCGCACACATCGGTATGTATGATTTCCAACAAGTTGGTTGCTCGCTCCATTGTTCCGGAGAACGGAGTCTTGGTCATTTTGCCCAAGAGGCATGGTTCGCACGTGTCAAACGATTCATAATCAAGAGACTCTAAAAGTCCATCAGCATGGAGCTTCTTCATGCGCTTGACACCAATGTGACCAAGGCGGCAGTGCCACAAGTATGTGGGACTATCGTTATCAACTTTAAATCTTTTGGCATCTACACTATGAACATGTGTAATATTACGCTCGAGATTCATTAAGAATAAACCATTGACCATCGGAGCATGACCATAAAACATATCTCTCATATAAATCGAACAACCATTATTCTCAGACTTAAATGAGTAGCCATCTCGTATTAAACGAGATCCTGATACAATGTTCATGCTCAAACTTGGCACTAAATAACAATTATTAAGGTTCAAAACTAATCCCGTATGTAGAGGCAGCGTGCCGACGGCGATCACATCGACTCTGGAACCATTCCCGACGCGCATCGTCACCTCGTCCTTTGCCAGTCTCCGTTTATTCCGCAGCTCCTGCTGTGAGTTACAAATATGAGCAACGGCACCGGTATCAAATACCCAGGAGTTACTACGATTACTGGTAAGGTACACATCAATCACATGTATATCAAATATACCTTTGGTGTTGCCGGCCTTCTTATCCGCTAAGTATTTGGGGCAGTTCCGCTTCCAGTGACCCTTCCCCTTGCAATAAAAGCACTCAGTCTCAGGCTTGGGTCCATTCTTTGACTTCTTCCCGGTAACTGGCTTACCAGGCGCGGCAACATCTTTGCCGTCCTTCTTAAAGTTCTTCTTACCCTTGCCCTTCTTGAACTTAGTGGTCTTATTGACCATCAACACTTGATGTTCTTTCTTGATTTCAGCCTCTGCTGACTTCAGCATCGAGAACACTTCAGGAATGGTCTTTTCCATTCCCTGCATGTTGTAGTTCATCACAAAGCTCTTGTAGCTTGGTGGGAGCGACTGGAGGATTCTGTCAATGACCGCCTCATCTGGGAGGTTAATGTTCAGCTGGGTCATACGGTTGTGCAACCCAGACATCTTCAGGATGTGCTCACTGACAGAACTGTTTTCCTCCATCTTACAACTGTAGAACTTGTCGGAGACATCATATCTCTCGACCCGGGCATGAGCTTGGAAAACTAGTTTCAGCTCTTCGAACATCTCATATGCTCCGTGATGCTCAAAACGCTTTTGGAGCCCCGGTTCTAAGCTGTAAAGCATGCCGCACTGAACGAGGGAGTAATCATCAGCGCGAGTTTGCCAAGCATTCATAATGTCTTGGTTCTCTGGGACGGGAGCGTC
This sequence comes from Triticum dicoccoides, assembly GCF_002162155.2. Classification (NCBI taxonomy): domain Eukaryota; kingdom Viridiplantae; phylum Streptophyta; class Magnoliopsida; order Poales; family Poaceae; genus Triticum; species Triticum dicoccoides. The sequence continues at coordinate 212,564,762 of NC_041390.1, read as the reverse complement.
ACCTAGCGGTCCTTCTAGGACATATTGTTTCCTGGCAGCTATGAGGATGATCCTCAGGTTCCGGACCCAGTCCGTATAGTTGCTGCCATTATCTTTCAGCTTGGTTTTCTCTAGGAACGCGTTGAAGTTCATGTTGACGTTAGCGTTGGCCATTGATCTACAAGGCATATTTGCAAAGGTTTTAGACTAAGTTCATGATAATAAATTTCTAATCAAATTATGAACTCCCACTTAGATTAGACATCCCTTTAGTCATCTAAGTGTTACACGATCCGAGTCGACCAGCCCGTGTCCGATCATCACGTGAGACGGACTAGTCATCGTCGGTGAACATTTTCATGTTGATCGTATCTTCCATACGACTCGTGTTCGACCTTTCGGTCTCCGTGTTCCGAGGCCATGTCTGCACATGCTAGGCTCGTCAAGTTAACCCTAAGTGTTTTCGCTGTGTAAAACTGTCTTACACCCGTTGTATGTGAACGTAAGAATCCATCACACCCGATCATCACGTGGTGCTTAGAAGCGACGAACTATAGCAACGGTGCACAGTTAGGGGAGAACACTTCTTGAAATTTTATAAGGGATCATCTTATTACTACCGTCGTCCTAAGTAAACAAGATGCATAATACATAATAAACATCACATGCAATTATATAGTTGTGACATGATATGGCCAATATCATATAGCTCCATTGATCTTCATCTTCGGGGCTCCATGATCATCTTGTCACCGGCTTGACACCATGATCTCCATCATCATGATCTCCATCATCGTGTCTTCATGAAGTTGTCACGCCAACGACTACTTCTACTTCTATGACTAACGTTTAGCAATAAAGTAAAGTAGTTTACATGACGTTATTCAATGACACGCAGGTCATACAAAAAATAATGACAACTCCTATGGCTCCTGCCGGTTGTCATACTCATTGACATGCAAGTCGTGAATCCTATTACAAAGAACATGATCTCATACATCACAATTCATCATTCATCACAACTTCTGGCCATATCACATCACATGATCAATCGCTGCAAAAACAAGTTAGACGTCCTCTAATTGTTGTTGCATCTTTTACGTGGCTGCAATTGGGTTCTAGCAAGAACGTTTTCTTACCTACGAATCACCACAACGTGATTTTGTCAACTTCTATTTACCCTTCATAAGGGCCCTGTTCATCGATTCCGCTCCAACTAAGGTGGGAGAGACAGACACCCGCCAGCCACCTTATGCAACTAGTGCATGTCAATCGGTGGAACCGGTCTCACGTAAGCGTACGTGTAAGGTTGGTCCGGGCCGCTTCATCCCACAATACCGTTGAGCAAGAAAAGACTAGTAGAGGCAAGTAAGATGACAAAATCCACGCCCACAACAAAGTTGTGTTCTACTCGTGCAAAGAGAACTACGCATAGACCTAGCTCTGATACCACTGTTGGGGAACGTTGCAGAAAATTAAAAAAATTTCCTACGGTTTCACCAAGATCCATCTATGAGTTCAACTAAGCAACGAGTCTAGGGAGAGAGTTTGCATCTACATACCACTTGTAGATCGCGTGCGGAAGCTTGCAAGGTGATGATGTAGTCATACTCGACGTGATCCAAATCACCGATGACCAGCGCCGAACGGACGGCACCTCCGCGTTTAACACACGTACGGGACGGGAGACGTCTCCTCCTTCTTGATCCAGCAAGGGGGAAGGAGAGGTTGATGAAGATCCAGCAGCACGACGGCGTGGTGGTGGATGCAGGGCGTCACAGCAGCAGGGCTTCGCCGAGACTACGAGGGAGAGACGTAACGGGGGGAGGTGGAGGCGCCAGGGGCTGGTGTATGAAGTCCCTCCTCTCCCCCACTATATATAGGGGTGCCAGGGGGGGCGCCGGCCCTAGTAGATGAGATCTACTAGGGGGGCGGCGGCCTAGGGGAGGTTTCCCTCCCCCCAAGGCACCTAGGGGTGCCTTCCACCACTAGGACTCCTCCTAGGGGGAAACCCTAGGCGCATGGGCCTATAGGGGCTGGTGCCCTTGGCCCATGATGGCCAAGGCGCACCCCCTACAGCCCATGTGGCCCCCCGGGACAGGTGGCCCCACCCGGTGGACCCCCGGGACCCTTCCGGTGGTCCCGGTACAATACCGATAACCCCGAAACTTGTCCCGATGCCCGAAATAGCACTTCCTATATATAATTCTTTACATCCGGACCATTCCGGAACTCCTCGTGACGTCCGGGATCTCATCCGGGACTCCGAACAACATTCGGGTTTCTGCATATCCATATCTTCATAACCCTAGCGTCACCGAACATTAAGTGTGTAGACCCTACAGGCTCGGGAGACATGCAGACATGACCGAGACGCTCTCAGTCAATAACCATCAGCGGGATCTGGATACCCATGATGGCTCCCACATGCTCCTCGATGTTGTCATCGGATGAACCACGATGTCAAGGATTCGATCAAACCCTGTATGCAATTCCCTTTGTCAATCGGTACGTTACTTGCCCGAGACTCGATCGTCGGTATCCCAATACCTTGTTCAGTCTCGTTACCGGCAAGTCACTTTACTCGAACCGTAATGCATGATCCCGTGTCCAACACCTTGGTCACATTGAGCTCATTATGATGATGCATTACCGAGTGGGCCCAGAGATACCTCTCCGTCATACGGAGTGACAAATCCCAGTCTCGATCCGTGTCAACCCAACAGCTACTTTCGGAGATACCTGTAATGCACCTTTATAGTCACCCAGTTACGTTGTGACGTTTGATACATCCAAGGCACTCTTACGGTATCCGGGAGTTACACGATCTCATGGTCGAAGGAAGAGATACTTGACACTTGCAAAGCTCTAGCAAAACGAACTACACGATCTTTTATGCTATGCTTAGGATTGGGTCTTGTCCATCACATTATTATCCTAATGATGTGATCCCGTTATCAACGACATCCAATGTCCATAGTCAGGAAACCATGACTATCTGTTGATCACAACGAGCTGGTCAACTAGAGGCTTACCAGGGACATAGTGTGGTCTAAGTATTCACACGTGTATTACGATTTCCGGATAATACAGTTATAGCATGAATAAAAGACAATTATCATGAACAATGAAATATAATAATACTTTTATTATTGCCTCTAGGGCATATTTCCAACATTTATCTCATGATGTCATATGTTTATGTTGTTTCCTAGTGATCCGTGCCTCTTTTGAGGATGATCAGTAAGGATCTTTTGTTAATATTGTAGTGTTCTATCAATCCATGTCTTTGTTTGCAATTATGGAGCACCCTAACTTGAGTCAATCGAGCTCTACTTTTGCTACTTTGTGAATCTGGGCAGATTGTCAACTTGTTTGCAATTTTGCCGATGTTGTTGTAGTTGATCCGTGCATGCTATGCTATTGTTCTTGCCATGTCTAGCTTGCATTTTGTGCCTTCTTGATGTATGTATGCTTGTCTTGCCATGACTTTCTCTGTAGTGAGTGCATCGAGCTCGTAAACATGCCTACTTTAGTTATATTTCAGCATGTGTCAGTTTTCACTAAGCCTGAAAACTGATTATGTTTTTGCTATGTTCACATGCTTGCAATTGTATTTTCTGATCCCTTTTGGCTCAAGGTCACTAAGGGACTTTTGTTAAGCTCTTTGAGTAGCTCCATGCCATGCTTTCCTTTGCCATGTTCAGTACATGTAGCATATAGTTTTCATGCTCCAAAGAGTGCTACCTGATCTGAAATTCCTGGCTTGTGTTAATTTCACTAAGTCTGAGATCTGTTCGTCATATGCATTTTTGCCATGCTTGTTTGAACTTGTTAATGGATGAATTGGCCGTAGCTTAGTGCTAGACTTTTGTTAAGCATCTTGAATTCATACCTTCCATGTATTTTGTTTTCATGTTTGGGTGTTGTAGCATGTTCATCTCGTTGCATTTAGATGGCTACTTGCTGTAAATCACAGACCGGTGTCATATTTGAATCGCTTGCCATTTCCAAACCGTAACTCCGATTCCGGCGTTCTTTATATTGTTTTCAAGCGATTTCATCTCATCTTTCCAGTGGCACACTTGGATTTCCAAGTTGAGGCCAGGTTCCTTCATCTCTTGTCAAATCATGCATATGCATCGCATGCCGCATCTCGCATATCATACCATGTTCATGTGTTGGTTGTTTACTATGTTGTGTGCTTCTTTTCCGGTGTTTGCTTCTTCGGGTTGGTTCCGTTAAAGTCGTGTTTGTGAGGACCCGTTCGTCTATGTCTGTTTGTCTTCTTCATGGACTCGTTCTTCTTCCTTGCGGGATTTCAGGCAAGATGATCATACCCTCGAAATCACTTCTATCTTTGCTTGCTTAGTTGCTCGCTCTTTTGCTATGCCTATGCTGCGATACCTACCACTTGCTTATCATGCCTCCTATATTGTTGAACCAAGCCTCTAACCCACCTTGTCCTAGCAAACCGTTGATTGGCTATGTTACCGCTTTGCTCAGCCCCTCTTATAGCGTTGTTAGTTGCAGGTGAAGATTGAAGTTTGTTCCTTGTTGGAACATGGAGTTGTTGTTCCTTGTTGGAACATGTTTGCTTGTTGGGATATCACAATATCTCTTGTTTAATTAATGCATCTATATACTTGGTAAAGGGTGGAAGGCTCGGCCTTATGCCTGGTGTTTTGTTCCACTCTAGCCGCCCTAGTTTCCGTCATATCGGTGTTATGTTCCCGGATTTTGCGTTCCTTACGCGGTTGGGTGATAATGGGAACCCCTCGACAGTTCGCCTTGAATAAAACTCCTCCAGCAATGCCCAACCTTGGTTTTACCATTTTCACTAACAACCTACCACCTTCCCTTGGGTTCTGCAGACTCAAGGGTCATCTTATTTTAACCCCCCCGGGCGAGTGCTTGTCTAAGTGTTGGTCCGAAATGGGCAGCCTGCGGGGCCACCTCGGGGAAACTTGAGGGCTAGTTTTACTCGTAGCTTGACCTATCCGGTGTTGCCCTGAGAACGAGATATGTGCAGCTCCCATCAGGATGTCGGCGCATCGGGCGGTGTTGCTGGTTTAGTTTTACCCTGTCGAAATGTCTTGTTGTACCGGGATACCGAGTCTGATCGGAATGTCTTGGGAGGAGGTCTATTCCTTCGTTGACCATGAGAGCTTGTGATGGGCTAAGTTGGAACACCCTGCAGGGATTTGAACTTTCGAAAGCCGTGCCCGCGGTTATGGGCAGATGGGAATTTGTTAACGTCCGGTTGTAGAAAACCTGAACTTGACCTTAATTAAAATGAATCAACAGCGTGTGTAACCGTGATGGTCTCTTTCCGGCAGAGTCCGGGAAGTGAACACGGTTGTTGGAGTTATGCTTGACGTAGGTTGGTTTAGGATCACTTCTTGATCATACTTTTATTGACCGTGTTTTGCCTTCTCTTCTCGCTCTCTTCTGCGTATGTTAGCCACCATATATGCTAGTCGCTTGCTGCAGCTCCACCTCATATTTTTACCTTACCCATAAGCTTAAATAGTCTTGATCGCGAGGGTGCGAGATTGCTGAGTCCCCGTGACTCACAGATACTTCCAAAACCAGTTTGCAGGTGCCGATGAGTCCGTGCAGATGACGCGACTGAGCTCAGGAGGAGCACGATGAAGATCTTGTCCTTTGTGTTGTTTTCATTCTAGTTGATCAGTAGTGGATCCCAGTTGGGGTCGATCGGGGACCTTTGTCGCATTTGGGGTTCTTCTTTTATTTTGGTTCCGTAGTCGGACCTTGATTGTATTTGGATGATGTAATGCTTTATTCATGAATTGTGTGAAGTGGCGATTGTAAGCCAACTATGTATCTTTTTCCCCTATTGTATTACTTGGGTTGTGTGAAGATTACCTCACTTGCGACATTGCTTTCAATGTAGTTATGCCTCTAAGTCGTGCTTCGACACGTGGGAGATATAGCCGCATCGAGGGCGTTACACGTTGCCTGGCCTGCTTCCCCTCCAACCGGGCCGAATCCCATGGGTGAGCTGCCCCAGCGCCTGCTCTATTCGGCCGTTGTTTCTGTTTCGGCCGAGACGTGTTTTTTTCGCAGAACGTTTTAGCTAATTTCCAGGGATTTGCAGTTTTGCAGAATAGTCCCTAAACTTCATGCATATAATAACTTAATAACCGTGCATCGGTTTAAAATGTTTTATATATGAAAAATGCTTAGAATTTTATGTAGGTTAATAATTTGCCACTTTCATCCATGTTTAAAATGTTTAAACTTGCTGTTTGTTCATTTTGCCCCTATGCCATGTTAAAATGTTTTATTTCATAACTAATTAACCGTAGCTCGGTTTTAAATAATTTTATATGTAAATGGGGTAGAAATATACCTAGTTTATTATGGTGCACTCATCTTGCATGTTTTGCAACTCTAAAATTTGGCTTAGGGCAGAACGGTACCAAATCTAATATATGCTCATGAGGATTTTTCCGGACTTGTTGCTTGTTGTTCCGGCCTCATTTAAACTTGCCCAGATTACGTAGTTTTCTTATGCCTCACCTCTTGCCATGCTAACCAACATTTAATATTGTTGAGTACATAAATGGGAGAGAACTAAATAAGTCATGTGGTGTTCCGTCAATAGGCAACTCGTTGCATATTGAGCTCCACTTAATTTGTAGTATTGTTTGTGCACTTTGCCATGCCATGCATAATTAAACCGGACATGCATCATACTTGGTTTTGCATCATGCCATGTTTATGCTTGTTGGTTTACCATGTTGTTTGCTCCTTTCTGGTCGTGCTTCTTCGGGTTAGTTCCGATAACGTCGCGTTTGTGAGGATCCGTTCGACTACGTCCATTTGTCTTCTTCATGGACTCGTTCTTCTTCCTTGCGGGATCTCAGGCAAGATGACCATACCCTCAAAATCACTTCTATATTTGATTGCTAGTTGTTCGCTCTATTGCTATGCCATGCTACCTACCACTTGCTATATCATGCCTCCCATATTGCCATGTCAAGCCTCTAACCCACCTTTCCTAGCAAACCATTGTTTGGCTATGTTACCGCTTTGCTCAGCCCCTCTTATAGCGTTGCTAGTTGCAGGTGAAGATGAAGTTTTGTTCCATGTTGGAACATGGATATTGTTGGGATATCATTACTATATCTTATTTACATTAATGCATCTATATACTTGGTAAAGGGTGCAAGGCTCGGCCTTATGCCTGGTGTTTTGTTCCACTCTTACCGCCCTAGTTTCCGTCATACCGGTGTTATGTTCCTTGATTTTGTGTTCCTTACACGGTTGGGTGTTATGGGGACCCCTTGACAGTTCGCTTTGAATAAAACTCCTCCAGCAAGGCCCACCCTTGGTTTTACCATTTGCCTCACCACCACCTACTTTTCCCTTGGGAGTCGCGCTCCCGA
>NC_041390.1:212534294-212557100 GCF_002162155.2 Triticum dicoccoides | reverse complement strand
GGGCCAGTGCTTCTCTAAGTGTTGGTCCGAACCGAGCCGCCTGTGGGGCCACCTCGGGGAAACTCGAGGTCTGGTTTTACTCGTAGCCTATCTCATCCGGTGTTATCCTGAGAATGAGATACGTGCGACTCCTATCAGGATTGTCCGCACATCAGGTGGGTTTGCTGGTCTTGTTTTACCATTGTCGAAATGTCTTGTAAACGGGATTCCGAGTCTAATTGGGTCTTCCTGGGAGAAGGAATATCCTTCGTTGACTGTGAGAGCTTGTGATGGGCTAAGTTGGGACACCCCTGCAGGGTTTTGAACTTTCGAAAGTTGTGCCCGCGATTATGGGTAGATGGGAATTTGTTAATATCCGGTTGTAGGACACTTAACTTAATTAAAACGAATCAATAGCGTGTGTAGCCGTGATGGTCTCTTCTCGGCGGGGTCCGGGAAGTGAACATGGTTCTCGTGTTATGCTTGAATGTAAGTAGATTTAGGATCACTTCTTGATCACTATTAGCTTCTCGACCATGCTTTGCTTCTCTTCTCGCTCTCATTTGTGTAAGTTAGCCACCATATACGCTTAGTGCTTGCTGCAGCTCCACCTCACTACCCTTTCCTACCCATAAGCTTAAATAGTTTTGATCTCGCGGGTGTGAGATTGCTGAGTCCTCGTGGCTCACAGATACTTCCAAACAGTTGCAGGTGCCGATGATACCAGTGCAGGTGACGCAACTGGGCTCAAGTGGGAGATCGATGAAGATCTTGATCGTTGTTTTGTTTTGTTTCCCGTTGATCAGTAGTGGAGCCCAGTTGGGACGATCGGGGATCTAGCATTTGGGGTTGTCTTTCTTTATTTTGGTTCCGTAGTCGGACCTTGATTGTATGTTGGATGATGTATGATATATTTATGTATTGTGTGAAGTGGCGATTGTAAGCCAACTCTTTATCCCTTTCTTATTTCAGTACATGGGATGTGTAAAGATTACCCCTCTTGTGACATGCCTACCATGCGATTATGCCTCTAAGTCGTGCCCCGACACGTGGGAGATATAGCCGCATCGTGGGTGTTACAAGTTGTAACTGGTTATAGGATGGTAATTGATTTTAGGAAATTAAACAAAGCTACTAGAAACGATCATTACCCCTTTCCTTTTATTGATCAAATGTTATAAAGATTGTCTAAGCATACACACTTTTGTTTCCTTGATGGATATTCTGGTTTTTCTCAAATACCTATGTCAAAAGAAGATCAAGAGAAAACTAATTTTACTTGCCCTTTTGGAACTTATGCTTATAGACATATGACTTTTGGTTTATGTAATGCACATGCTACCTTTCAAAGATGTATGACTGCTATATTCTCTGACTTTTGTGAAAAGATTTTGAGGTTCTCATGGATGATTTTTCTGTGTACGGGACTTTTGATGATTGCTTAAGCAACCTTGATCGAGTTTTGCGGAGATGTGAAGAAACTAATCTTGTCTTGAATTGGGAGAAGTGCCACATTATGGTGAATGAAGGTATAGTACTTGGGCATAAAATTTCTAAATGGGGTATTGAAGTAGATAAAGCTAAAGTTAATGCAATTAACAAAATGGCATGTCCTAAAGATATTAAAGGTATATGAAGTTTCCTTGGTCATACTGGTTTCTATAGTAGGTTTATTAAAGATTCTCTAAAATTTCTAGGCCTCTTACTAATCTCTTGCAAAAAGATGTTCCGTTTGTTTTTTATGATGATTGTCAAGAAGCCTTTGAAATACTAAAGAAAGACTTAATCTCTACACCCATTGTTCAACCACCTAACTCGAACTTACTTTTTGAAATTATGTGTGATGCTAGTGATTTTGTTGTTGGTGTTGTTCTAGGAGAAAGAGTTGATAAGAAATTAAATGTCATCCATTATGCTAGTAAAATTCTATACAGTGCTCAAAGAAATTATGCTATTACTGAGAAAGAATTTCTAGCAGTTGTGTTTGCATGTGATAAAATCAGATATTATATTATTGATTCTAAATTAACTGTTCACACTCATCATGCTACTTTAAATATCTCATGGAAAAGAAAGATGCTAAACCTAGGTTAATTAGGTGGGTTCTATTGCTACAAGAATTTGACTTGCATATTATTGATAGAAAGGGAGCTAAGAACCCCATAGCTGATAATTTGTTTCAAATGGAAAATGTTCTTGATGACCCACTACCTATTGTTAATAGTTTTCCTGATAAATAGTTAGCTGTTATAAATGCTTCTCGCAATACTCCTTGGTATGCAAACAATGCGAATTACATTGTTGCTAAATATATACCACCTAGTTTCACATACCAACAAAAAAATTCTTATTTTATTTAAGACAATACTTTTGGGATGACCCACATCTTTCTAAAGAAGGAGTCAATGGTATTATTAGACATTGTGTACCTGAGCATGAACAGGAACAAATCCTATGGAAGTGTCATTCCGAGTCATACGGAGGACACCATGCTGCAGATAGAACCACACATAAGGTATTACAATCTGGTTTTTATTAGCCTACTCTCTTCAAGGATGCATGTAAGTTTGTCTTGTCTTGTGATGAATGTCAAAGCATTGGTAATATTGGTAGACATCAGGAAATGCCTTTGAATTATCCACATGTTATTGAACCATTTGATGTTTGGGGATTTGATTATATGGGACCTTTTCCTTCCTCTAACGGGTATACACATATTTTAGTTGTTGTTGATTATGTTACTAGGTGGGTAGAAACTATTCCAACTAGTAGTGTTGATCATAACACTTCTATTAAAATGCTTAAAGAAGTTATTTTCCCGAAGTTTGGAGTCTCTAGATATCTAATGACTGATTGTGGTTCACATCTTATTCATGGTGCTTTCCGTAAACTTCTTGCTAAATATGATGGTAACCATAGAACTGCATCTCCTTATCATCCTCAGTCTAGTGCCCAAGTTGAATTAAGCAATGGAGAAATAAAGTTGATTTTGCAGAAGACCGTTAATAGATCTAGAAAGAATTGGTCTAAGAAACTTGATGATGCATTATGGACATACAAAACTGCTTATAAAAATCCTATGGGTATCTTTGTATAAAATGGTTTATGGAAAAGCATGTCATTTAACTCTTGAGTTAGAACATAAAGCATATTGGGAAATTAAGGAACTTAATTATGACTTCAAACGTGCCAGTGGAAAGAGGTTATTTGATATTAACTCGTTAGATGAGTGGAGAACCCAAGCATATGAAAATGCCAAGTTGTTTAAATAAAAACTTAAAAGATCGCATGATAAAAGAATTCAAAATGGGTGAGTATGTTCTATTGTACAACTCTCATTTCAGATTCTTTGCTGGAAAACTTCTGTCTAAATAGGAAAAACCATATATCATTGAAGAAGTTTATCGTTCTGGAGCTATCAAGATCAACAACTCCGAAGGCACTAATCTGAGGGTGGTTAATGGACAAAGAATTAAGCATTATATCTCAGGTACACCTATTAATGTTGAAACTAACATTGTTCAAACTATGACACCGGAGGAACACATAAGAGTGACCTTGCAAACACTCCAGAACCCTGAAAAAGAATAGGTATGTGATACTGTAAGTAAACCGACTCCAAGAATTCCATAAAAAATGTTGTCAGTTTTGAAATATTAGAAAAAATACCAAAATAAGAAACAGCCGAGGGGACACACCGGGAACCAATGAGGCACCTGGGCGCACCCTGGTGGCTCGTAGGCCCCTCATGTGCCGTCTTGACTCCGGTTTCTTCCGAAATACATGTTTAGCAAGATAAAAATTATTTATATATACTCCCGGATGTTTTGACCACCGTATGGTAGAAATCTCTTTTGTCTTTGTTTTGTGTTGTCTTCTGTTAGATTTCCCAAGCCAGGCATTATGTCTTCCTCCTCCTCCACCAATGTGGAAGACGATGCTTGGTTGTTGTAGATGGAACTAAGGAGAGAGTGAATTGAGGAGACCGCCATGGAGGAAGATGAAGGAGACTCGCTCAAAGTCCACCCTCCAGCCTCGAAGAGAGGCACACTGGATGGCATCTCCACTACTCCAAACCCCCATCAAGCCATGAGGCCGATGAGCGACCAAGGGAATCAAGAAGTACAAGGAGGGATCCCGCCTAGGAGGCCCTTACACAGGTTACATCTTATTTTTTTTGATAATTTGTTTCACAATTATGAGGTTGAAAATACTCCTCGTATACACATACCGTCCAATTGGGACATATCTTGTCGAAGAGAAAGTGACGTAGGAACAAACTCTTGGGGATGGAGAATAAATATGTTATGGCTAAAGTGGAAAATAATACTAAGTTAATTCGTCAAGTGCTCCAGGAGATTCAGTGTTTGAGAGACATACTCATGAGCATTATGAAGAACAAGCCTACCTCATCATCACCACCCCCGAAGAAACAAACTTGAGTAGACGGGTATGGGCACCACCCTAGGCTTGTGCCAAGCTTGGGGGAGGTGCCCCGGTATTGTATCACCATCACTTTTATTATGTTTGTCTATCTTAGTTCGATCCTTAGCTATTTCACGATATAGTAGAATAAATTTTAGTATGATCTACTTATGAGTGCTAGTTTTGTGATCTATCTATAAATGTAATTGAATTGAGAGTTATATAATAAAGAGTAGTCTTAGTTCTGCTTCTTTACTTTTATGTTTCAACCTTATCAATGAAAATATTGGAAATATCAAATGCTAATCTCATGGAAAGTAATGACTTTACATAAGATAAGTGTAAGTGGTAATTACTTGGAAATTAACAAACATAGTATTGGTCAATGATGCAATTCATGAAAGATTAATAAGGGAAGAGAATATTCACATATAAATATACTATGTTGGACATCTTTTATGATTGTGAGCCCCCAATAATTATTCTATGTCAAATTGTTGACGTTGGACAAGGAAGACAATGTAATGAGTTATGTTTGCTTATATTCACATAGAAGTTATATTGTCATTGATCCCCCAACATGTGGTGCTTGCTGAATATCTTTGCTAGCCAAAAATCACACCAAGTAGAGATACTACTTGTGCATCCAAAACCCTTAAACCTAGTTTCATTCCATGATTGTCCACTATATCTACATATGGATTGAATAATATCCTTCAAGTAAGTTGTCATCGGTGCATCAAGCAATAAAAATTGCTCATAAAGATGTATGATCTTTTATTGTAAGGGAAAATAATCTTTGTACGATCTTGTGATGGTAAAGAAACAAAAGCGACAAACTGCATAATAAAGTTTGCTATCATGAGGAGAAATATAAAGTGATGTTCCTTTACATTAAGATCTTGCACATCCAAAAACAAAAAGCGCATGACAACCTGCTTCCCTCTGCGAAGGGCATATCTTTTACCTTTATGTGTTTACTTTTCATGCAAGAGTCATTAGTGTTCTGCCCTATTCCTTTTTCATTTTTCTCTTTTGCAAGAATCATGTGGTGGGGAAAGATCTAGGCATATATACCCAATTGTATGTGGGTGCTTATGAGTATTATTGTTGACATTACCCTTAAGGTAAATGAGTTGGGAGGCAAAACTATAAGCCCCTATCATTCTATGTGTCTGACTGAAACTTTTTGCTCCATATATATGTCGTGAGTGTCAGCAATCATAGAAGACTAAATGATAGTTGAGTATGTCGACTTGCTACAAAAGCTTTTACATGAGACTTTTCCTGAAAATATTATGAATTGCAATTGCCTTCTTGACTGAGAACATAGTTTGTTAGTTTTCAAGAAAGTTTATGCCTTATACTTCGTTGTTGTGATGAATTGTTACTTTCTCATGAGAAGTCCTATGACAATACATATTGCTGCTATAATAATGGTCATGATGCTACTATGTTCGTATTTTGCTTTTATCGACACCCCCCTCTCTAAACATTTGGACATGATTACCAATATCGGCTTTCGCTTGAGGACAAGCAAAGTCTAAGCTTGGGGGAGTTGATACGTCCATTTTGCATCATGTTTTCCTACCGTTATTTATAATGTTTTTTATCAATATAATACTTTGTGGTGCAAATCTAATGCTTTTTCTCTCTTAATTTTCAAGATTTACATAAAGAGGGAGATTGCCAGCAATTGGAATTCTAGACCTGTAAAAGCTATGTCAGAGATACCTATTCCACACAACTCCAAATGAGCTAAAATTTCATGGAGACTTATTTTGGAATATATATATATATATAATATTGGAGAAAATAAATACCAGAGGAGGTCCACCAGGTGCCCACGAGGCACCTGGGTGCGCCCACCCCCTGGGCGCGCCTTGGTGGCTTGTGGGGCCCTTGGCCATCCTCTGAGGCCCATCTTATGCTATATGAAGCCATTTGCCTTAGAAAAATAAGGAGAGCACTTTCGGGACGAAGCGCCACCGTCTCGAGTCAGAACCTGGGTAGGAGCACTTTTGCTCTCCGGCGGAGTGATTCCGCTGGGGATACTTCCCTCCGGGAGGGGGAAATCGAAGCCATCGACATCACCAACAACCTTGTCATTGTGGGAGGACCAATCTTCATCAATATCTTCACCAACACCATATCATCTCAAACCCTAGTTCATCTCTTGTATCCAATCTTTGTCTCGAAACCTCAGATTGGTACCTATGGGTTGCTAGTAGTGTTGATTACATCTTGTAGTTGATGCTAGTTGGTTTATTTGGTGTAGATTATATGTTAAGATCCTTGATTCTATTCAATACCCCTATGATCTTGAACATGGATATGATTTGTGAGTAGATACTTTTGTTCTTGAGGACATGTGAGAAGTCTTGTCATAAGTAATCATCTAAATTTGGTATTCATTCAATATTTTGATGATATGTATGTTGTTGTTTCCCTTAGTGGTGTCGTGTAAACGTCGACTACATGACACTTCCCCATACTTGGGCCTAAGGGAAGGCATTGTGGAGTAGTAATTAGTTGATGGGTTGATAGAGTGATAGAATCTTAAATCCTAGTTTATGCGCTATTCCGTAAGGGGCTGATTTGGATCCATATGTTTCATTCTATGATTAGATTTATCGTAATTCTTCTTTCGTAGTTGCGGATGCTTGTGAGAGGGGGCAATCATAAGTGGGAGGTTTCTTCAAGTAAGAACGACACCCAAGCACCGGTCCACCCACATAGCAAATTATCAAAGTAGCGAACATGAATCAAACAAACATGATGAAAGTGACTAGATGAAATTCCTGTGTGTCCTCAAGAACATTTGCTTATTATAAGAGACCATTCTAGCCTGTCCTTTGATACAAAAAGGATTGGGTTACCTTGCTGCACATTTCTTACCATTACAACTTGTTACTCGCTACAAATTACCTTGCTATCAAACTATCTGTTACCGATAATTCCAGTGCCTGCAGACAATACCTTGCTGGAAACCACTTGTCATTTCCTTCTGCTCCTCGTTGGGTTCCATACTCTTACTTATCGAAAGGACTATGATTGATCCCCTATACTTGTGGGTCATCATGCGCAAATCACCAAACAAGTAAGTTGTTATACGTGTTGGCCATTTGGTCAGATATGCAAATTGTTGGCCAGAGTTGTTACATTTGTCAGTCATTTGGCCCAATATTCTCTATGTGTTGGTCATTTGGCCGAATTGGATATGCAACTTGTTGACAATGTTTTTCTTCCTAGCCTTCCCACGCGTGCAATTTGTTCTTGAAGTTGGAGAATAGGTACTTTGTTGTCATCCGTTGTTGGTTGAAGTTGAGAATTTATTCATTCCCAATTCTGCCAAGACCATTGGTATCAGCACCGACGAAGGAACAGGTGATCCAACCGACCCAACAAAAGAGACGCCTAATAAGGTTAGAAGATGGTTCCCTGAAAAGAAGAGGAGGATTAGGAGAAGTGAGAAGGGGTGGCGGCCATGATAATGGAGAGGTTTAAGGATATATTGGTGAAGGAGGAGGAGTCATGTGTCAAGCGATCAGACGTCAAGGATTCATATAAGGCAAAGAAGTTTAACATCTTGATGCTTGCGACTGATAAGAAGGCCAAGCCCGAAGTGAAGAAGTCCATGTTCGAAGTGAAGAAGGCCAAGCTCAAAGAGAAGAATGTTAGATCGCAGCTGCTTTGAAGGATTCAAGGATGTTGACCTTGAAGATGGAGTTGAATGATGATGCAAGGATGATCGTGCAAGCCATTCGTCATAGGATGTTGAAGCAGTTGAAGGATTAGCTGGAGATGGCGTAGAAGGAGGTGACGGCAGGATGAGTGTGCAAGCTCAGATAGTTGGTATGGTAGGGCAAGAAATCCTTTTTCAAGGACTACCAGACTAAGATACTTTCGTGAATGGGTGAGGAAGTTCGGGATTAGGGGGTCCCCGGGCGTCCGCTATGTGACGTGGGCCAGACTGGTGGGCCGTGAAGAAACAAGATCGAAGGCTTCCCCCCGTGTCCGGATGGGACTCTCCTTGGCGTGGAAGGCAAGCTTGGTGTTTGGATATGAAGATTCCTTTCCTTGTAAACCAACTCTTTACAACCCTAGGCCCCTCCGGCGTCTATATAAACCGGAGGGTTTAGTCCGTAGAGTCAATCATGATCATACATGCTAGACATCTAGGGTTTAGCCATTACAATCTTGTGGTAGATCAACTCTTGTAACCCATATACTCATCAAATTCAATCAAGCAGGAAGTAGGGTATTATTGCTACCTCTTGAGCTCGCGTTGGATTTCCCCGAAGAGGAAAGGATGATGCAGCAGAGTAGCGTAAGTATTTCCCTCAGTTTTTGAGAACCATGGTATCAATCCAGTAGGAGGCCATGCTCAAGTCCCTCGTACCTGCACAAAACGATAGCTACTCGCAACCAACACGATTAGGGGTTGCCAATCCCTTCACGGTCACTTACGAGAGTGAGATCTGATAGATATAATATTTTTGGTATTTTTGGTATAGATATGCAAAGTGAAAAGTAAAAGGCAAAGTAAAAAAGCAAAGCAAGATTAAAGTGATGGAGATTGATATGACGAGAATAGACCCAAGGGCCATAGGTTTCACTAGTGGCTTCTCTCAAGAGCATAAGTATTCTACGGTGGGTGAACAAATTACTGTTGAGCAATTGACAGAATTGAGCATTGTTATGAGAATATCTAGGCATGATCATGTATATAGGCATCACGTCCGTGACAAGTAGACCGAAACGATTCTGCATCTACTACTATTACTCCACTCATCGACCACTATCCAGCATTCATGTAGAGTATTAAGTTAAAAACAGAGTAACGCTTTAAGCAAGATGACATGATGTAGAGAGATAAATTCATGCAATATGAAATAAACCCCATCTTGTTATCCTCGATGGCAACGATGCAATACGTGCCTTGCTGCCCCTTCTGTCACTGGGAAAGGACACCGCAAGATCGAACCCAAAGCTAAGCACTTCTCCCATGGCAAGAAAAACCAATCTAGTAGGCCAAACCAAACTGATAATTCGAAGAGACTTGCAAAGATAACCAATCATACATAAAAGAATTCAGAGAAGATTCAAATATTATTCATAAATAGACTTGATCATAAACCCACAATTCATCGATCTCAACAAACACATCGCAAAAAGGAAGAAGATTACATCGAATAGATCTCCACAAGAGAGGGGGAGAACTTTGTATTGAGATCCAAAAAGAGAGAAGAAGAAGCCATCTAGCTAATAACTATGGACCCGAAGGTCTGAGGTAAACTACTCACACTTCATCGGAGAGGCCATGATGATGTAGAAGCCCTCCGTGATGACGGCCCTCTCCAGCGGAGCTCTGGAACAGGCCCCAAGATGGGATCTTGTGGATTCAGAAAGTTGCGGCGGTGGAATTAGATTTTTGGCTCCGTATCTGTTCGTTTGCGGGTACGTAGGTATATATAGGAGGAAGAAGTACGTCAGTGGAGCTTCGGTGGGCCCACGAGGGTGGGGGCGCCTGGGGGTATAGGGCACGCCCCCTACCTCGTGCCCACCTCAAAGCTTCCTTGGCGTAGGGTCCAAGTCTCCTGGGTCATATTCAGGAAGAAAATCACGTTCAAGAAAGGTTTATTCTGTTTGGACTCCGTTTGATATTCCGTTTCTTCGAAACACTGAAATAGGCAAAAAACAGCAATTCTGGGCTGGGCCTCTGGTTAATAGGTGAGTCCCAAAAATAATATAAAAGTGGAAAATAGAACTCAATATAGTCCAAAACAGTAGATAATATAGCATGGAGCAATCAAAAATTATAGATACGTTGGAGACGTATCAGGCATCCCCAAGCTTAATTCTTGCTTGTCCTTGAGTAGGTAAATGATAAAAAGAGAATTTTTGATGCGGAGTGCTACTTGGCATAATTTCAATGCAAATCTTCTTAATTGTGGTATGAATATTCAGATTAGGAAGATTCAAGACAAAAGTTCATATTGACATAGAAAATAATAATACTTCAAGCAAACCAACAAAGCAATTATGTTTTCTTAAAGTAACATGGCCAAAGAAAGTTCATCCCTACAAAATCATATAGTTTAGTCATGCTCCATTTTCATCACACAAGAATGCTCTCATCATCCACAACCCCGATGACAAGCCAAACAATTGTTTCACACCTTAATAATTTCAAACTCATAAACTTTCACGCAATACATGAGCGTGAGCCATGGATATAGCACTATGGATGGAATAGAATATAATGATGGGGGTTATGTGGAGAAGACAAAAAGGAGAAAGTCTCACATCAACGAGGCTAATCAATGGGCTATGGAGATGACCATCGATTGATGTTAATGCAAGGAGTAGGGATTGCCATGCAACAGATGCACTAGAGCTATAAATGTATGAAAGCTAAACAAAAGAAACTAAGTGGGTGTGCATCCAACTTGCTTGCTCACGAAGACCTAGGGCACTTGAGGAGGCCCATTGTTGGAATATACAAGCCAAGTTCTATAATGAAAATTCCCACTAGTATATGAAAGTGATAACTCAAGAGACTCTCTATATGAAGAACATGGTGCTACTTTGAAGCACAAGTGTGGAAAAAAGGATAGTAGCATTGCCCCTTTTTATTTATTTTCTCTTTTTTGGGACTTCTTTTTTTGGCCTTTTTTGGGACAATGCTCTATTGAATGATGATCATCACACTTTTATTTATTTACAACTCAATGATTACAACTCGATACTAGAACAAAGTATGACTCTATATGGATGCCTCCGGCGGTGTACTGGGATATGCAATGAATCAAGAGTGACAAGTATGAAAAAATTATGAACGGTGGCTTTGCCACAAATACTATGTCAACTACATGGTCATGCTAAGAAATATGACAATGATGAATGTGTCATGATAAACTGGATGGTGGAAAGTTGCATGGCAATAAATCTCGGAATGGCTATGGAAATGCCATAATAGGTAGGTATGGTGGCTTTTTTGAGGAAGATATAAGGAGGTTTATGTGTGAAAGAGCGTATCATATCACGGGGTTTGGATGCACCGGCGAAGTTTGCACCAACTCTCGATGTGAGAAAGGGCAATGCACGGTACCGTAGAGGCTAGCAATGATGGAAGGGTGAGAGTGCGTATAATCCATGGACTCAACATTAGTCATAAAGAACTCATATACTTATTGCAAAAATCTACAAGCCATCAAAAACCAAAGTATTACGCGCATGCTCCTAGGGGGATAGATTGGTAGGAAAAGACCATCGCTCGTCCCCGACCGCCACTCATAAGGAGGACAATCAAATAACACCTCATGTTTCAAATTTGTTGCATAAGTTTACCATACGTGCATGCTACGGGACTTGCAAACTTTAACTCAAGCACTTCTCAAATTCACAATTACTCTACTAGCATGAATTTGATATTACTACCTCCATATCTCAAAACAATTATCAAGCATCCAACTTTTCTTAGTATTCAACACACTCAAAAGAAAGTTTCACAAATCTTGAATACCAAGCATGTTACTATTAAGCAAATTACCATGTTATTAAGACTCTAAAAATAATTTAAGTGAAGCATGAGAGATCAATAGTTTCTTTAAAACAAATCCACCACCGTGCTCTAAAAGATCTAAGTGAAGCACATAGAGCAAAATTATAGCGCTCAAAAGATATAAGTGAAGCACATAGAGCAAAACTACTTAGCTCAAAAAGATATAAGTGAAGCACATAGAGTATTCTATCAAATTCTAATTCATGTATGGCTCTCTCAAAAGGTGTGTACAGCAAGGATGATTGTGGCACACTAACAACCAAAGACACAAATAATGCAAGACGCTCCAAGCAAAACACATATCATGTTGGTGAATAAAAATATAGCTCCAAGTAAATTACCGATGGAAGTGGACGAAAGAGGGGATGCCTTCCGGGGCATCCCCAAGCTTTGAATTTTTGGTGTCCTTGGATTATCTTGGGGGTGCCATGCGCATCCCCAAGCTTAGGCTCTTGCCACTCCTTGTTCCATAATCCATCACAAGAATTCACCCAAAACTTGAAAACTTCACAACACAAAACTCAATAGAAATCTCGTGAGCTCCGTTAGAGAAAGAAAACAAAAGACCACTTCAAGGTACTGTAAAGAACTCATTCTTTATTTATATTGGTGTTAAACCTACTGTATTCCAACTTCTCTATGGATTATAAACTATTTTACTAACCATATATTCATCAAAATAAGCAAACAACACACGAAAAAACAGAATCTGTCAAAAACAGAACAGTCTATAGTAATCTGTAACTAACGCAAACTTCTGGAACTCCAAAACATCTACCAAAATTGGAATACCTAGAAAATTTGTTTATTGATCAGAAGCAATTGGAATCAGTATTTTATCACGTTCTGATGGTTTTTAACAATTCGGCCACTGTATGCAAAGTTTCTGGAAATTACAGCAAGATCAAATAACTATCATCCAAGAAGATCCAATAGGTCTAACTTGGCACAAACACTAATTAAAACACAAAACCACATCCAAGCAGATGGTAGATGGATTATTTAGTCAACGACAGAAAGGAAATATATTGGGTTGTCTCCCAACAAGCGCTTTTCTTTTAAAGCCTTTTAGCTAGATAATTTTAACGATGCTCACATGAAAGACAAGAATTGAAGCACAAAGAGAGCATCATAAATCACGTGACAAACACATCTAAGTCTAACATAATTCCTATGCATAGGCATCTTATAGGCAAACAAATTATCATAGCAAGCAAAAACTAGCATATGCAAGGAAGCGGAAAAGAACAATAGCAATCTCAACATAACAAGAGGTAATTTAGTAGCATGAAAGTTTCTACAACCATATTTTCCTCTCTCATTATAATTACATGTAGGATCATAGGCAAATTCAACAATATAGCTATCACATAACATATTCTCAATACGATCCACATCCATGCAAAGTTGACACTCTTCCAAAATAGTGGGATTATCATTAACTAAAGTCATGATTTCTCCAAGCCCGCTTTTATCAAAAATTCCATAAGATTGAATGTTATCCAAATATGTGGAATCTAAAGTTGACACTCTTCCAAACCCACTTTCAATATTATTGCAAACACTATTATCAATCTTATATTCATCATGGGGCTTAAATAAAATTTCAAGATCATAAGAAGAATCTCCCCAATCATGACTATTGGACATAGCAAAACTAGCATCCCCGAGCTTAGGGTTTTGCATATTATTAGCATAATTTACATCAATAAAATTTATAATAAAATCATTGCAATCATGCTTTTTATTCAAAGATCTATCATGAAGCACTTCATCACAATTTTCAGATTTACGGATTTCAGGCAAAAGCTTATAAAGATAATCTAGTGCATCCAAATCACTAGGAATTGGTTCATCATAATTGGATCTCTTAAAAAGATTGGCAAGCGGATGAGGATCCATAGATATTAGCTTCTCTATTTAGGAATAAATACTCAACTATTTCAACCAAATGAGAAAACGAGCCAAGTAAGACATAAAGGCGAACGGAAAAGAGAGGGCGAATAAAACGGCAAGGGTGAAGTGGGGGAGAGGAAAACGAGAGGCAAATGGCAAATAATGTAATGCAAGAGATAAGGGATTGTGATGGGTACTTGGTATGTTGACTTTTGCATAGACCTCCCCGACAACGGCACCAGAAATGGCTCATTGTCGGGAGTCAAATCTTGACTTGCGCGAACCTCCCCGGCAACGGCGCCAGAAATTCTTCTTGCTACCTCTTGAGCTTGCGTTGGATTTCCTCGAAGAGGAAAGGATGATGCAGCAGAGTAGCGTAAGTATTTCCCTCAGGTTTTGAGAACCAAGGTATCAATCCGGTAGGAGGCCACGCTCAAGTCCCTCGTACCTGCACAAAACGATAGCTACTTGCAACCAACGCGATTAGGGGTTGTCAATCCCTTCACGGTCACTTACGAGAGTGAGATCTGATAGATATAATATTTTTGGTATTTTTGGTATAGAGATGCAAAGCGAAAAATAAAAAGCAAAGTAAAAAAGCAAAGCAAGATTAAAGTGATGGAGATTGATATGATGAGAATAGACCCGGGGGCCATAGGTTTCACTAGTGGCTTCTCTCAAGAGCATAAGTATTCTACGGTGGGTGAACAAATTACTGTTGAGCAATTGACAGAATTGAGCATAGTTATGAGAATATCTAGGCATGATCATGTATATAGGCATCACGTCCGTGACAAGTAGACCAAAATGATTCTGCATCTACTACTATTACTCCACTCATCGACCGCTATCCAGCACGCATGTAGAGTATTAAGTTAAAAACAGAGTAACACTTTAAGCAAGATGACATGATGTAGAGAGATAAATTCATGCAATATGAAATAAACCCCATCTTGTTATCCTCGATGGCAACAATGCAATACGTGCCTTGCTGCCCCTTCTGTCACTGGGAAAGGACACCGCAAGATCGAACCCAAAGCTAAGCACTTCTCCCATGGCAAGAAAAACCAATCTAGTAGGCCAAACCAAACTGATAATTCGAAGAGACTTGCAAAGATAACCAATCATACATAAAAGAATTCAGAGAAGATTCAAATATTATTCATAGATAGACTTGATCATAAACCCACAATTCATCGATCTCAACAAACACACCGCAAAAAAGAAGAAGATTACATCGAATAGATCTCCACAAGAGAGGGGGAGAACTTTGTATTGAGATCCAAAAAGAGAGAAGAAGGCATCTAGATAATAACTATGGACCCGAAGGTCTGAGGTAAACTACTCACACTTCATCGGAGAGGCTATGATGATGTAGAAGCCCTCCGTGATGACGGCCCTCTCCGGCAGAGCTTCGGAACAGGCCCCAAGATGGGATCTCATGGATACAGAAAGTTGCGGCGGTGGAATTAGGTTTTTGGCTCCGTATCTGTTCGTTTGGGGGTACGTAGGTATACATAGGAGGAAGAAGTACGTCGGTGGAGCTTCGGTGGGCCCACGAGGGTGGGGGCGCGCCTGGGGGTATAGGGAGCGCCCCCCTACCTCGTGCGCACCTTGAAGGTTCCTTGGCGTAGGGTCCAAGTCTCCTGGGTCATATTTGGGAAGAAAATCACGTTCCAGAAAGGTTTATTCTGTTTGGACTCCGTTTGATATTCCGTTTCTTCGAAACACTGAAATAGGCAAAAAAACAGCAATTCTGGGCTGGACCTCCGGTTAATAGGTTAGTCCCAAAAATAATATAAAAGTGGAAAATAAAGCCCAATATAGTCCAAAATAGTCGATAATATAGCATGGAGCAATCAAAAATTATAGATACGCTGGAAACGTATCAATTACCTCCATCAAGATGGCCCGAACCTGGGTAAACATCGTGTCCCCTGCCTCCTGTTACCTTCGTTCCTCACACGCATAGTTCGGGACCCCCTACCCGAGATCGGCCGGTTTTGACACCAACATTGGTGCTTTCATTGAGAGTTCCTTTGTGCTGTCAACAGAAGGTTCGATGGCCCACTTGATTACCTACAATGATGTCGTTTCGGAGGAGACTTTCCTCCCTGGCCAAATCTTCGTATTTGGCGGCTTCGCACTGCGTGCAAACTCGATTGGCCACCTTGAGAAGATCGACAGCTACGCCCCTGGTCATCAGATCGGTTTCGGGAACCTAAACTACGTCGCTGATATCTGAGGAGACTTGATCTTTGAAGGATTCGGGGCCCGACAGCCGCTCTGGCCTTAGATCCAGAGCGGACCACCGAGTCCGAAGACGGGAATTTAGAGCCCGTCGGACTCCCTGCAATGATGGAACTTGCTACTAGAGATCCGGAGGGGACGGCATCATCGGCAAGCCCAAAGATGAACCGAACTCCCCTTGTTGCTAAAGTGATGGACTCTCCCTCGAACTTTAAAGCCGAACTCTCGAAGTTCGCGACAAGCGGGCGCTGCCAGGGGGACCTCACCCCGGTTGGCTCACCGAACTCTCTCTTCTCTATCCAAACCTCACTCCTAAACTAGGCGCTGGACTTAATGCGATCCCTCATCATCACAGAGGAATCGCTTCTGAATTACAACCAGCCTGGACTAGGGGCTGAGAGCGGGGAATTTTACGTCCCACCCACCACCCACTTCATAGCCACTGCCGAAGATCTAACCGACATGCTAGACTATGCCTCTGAAGACATCGACGGTATGGACGACGATGCCGGAGACGATCAAGGCCAAAACCTTCCGTTTACTGGACGTTGGACGGCCACCTCCACATATGACGTATACATGGTGGATACACCCAAAGAGAATGACGGTGACGGCAAGAAGGACCTGGTTGAGGACAAGCCTGCCGAAGCACCTCCAAAGCATCAACGTCAGTGGCGCCACTCAAAATCACGTCGCAAAGAAGACAGTAACACCGGTACCGAAGACAATAACACTCTAGAGAACGCCGAAGACCCCGAAACCCCTATCGAGCCAACATCCAAATATGATGATTGGGAGGATGGGCAAGTTAACCCCGATGATCCAATCAAGAACGAAGATTCGGAAGATAGTAACACTGGTAGAAAAAGGGCCTGTTGTCCCGATTCGTAAGGGCCTTTTGTCCCGGTTCCTGAACCGGGACTAAAGGATCGGTACTAATGCCCTGTCCCTTTAGTCCCGGTTCAATCCAGAACCGGGACTGATGGGCCTCCACGTGGCCTGTGCGTGGAGCCCAGGCAGGAGACTCTTTTGTCCCGGTTGGTGCATCCACGCGTCAGCATTTCTATGGCTGGGGTTTTTGTTTTTTTTAAGGGGGGGGGGGTTGGGGGTTTTGGGGGGTTAATTTAGGTGTTTCATATATTGTGTTAGCTAGCTATAATTAATAGAGAGAAGTGTCCTCTCTTATGTCCGTGCTTGGTCGACGCTACGTACTATACATACGTATAGAGAGGAGTAGACACGCTAGCTAGCTAGTAAGCAAACGAAGGAAACAGAAGATCGTCATGAACATATATGCATACAGAGAGAAGTGGTATCGACCACCTCTCCTTCTCCGAGAGATTGGTCGAACAACAAGTTCTCGTATATCTATCCGACACTACCGGCTACATATATACAATAATTATCTCTTACAAATATAATCATACGGACTCATGGTCCACATAGTATTCTCCGTCTTCAGCGATCACGTGGTCAAGAAAGAATGCCGCCAATTCCTCTTGAATTTCTCGCATGCGAGCTGGTGCTAGGAGTTCATCCCGCTTCCGAAACATCTAATTTGAAGAAGGGGGTCAATACATATATATATATGAATGAATGAAACTCAACAGAAATGATGGTAATAAAATAAAATTGTGAATGTTGTTATTTACGTACTTCATATTGTTCGTCAGTGTAGCCCCGCTCACAGGTCGTGTGGCGGATGGACTCGCAAACGTAGTATCCACAGAAATCATTCCCTTGTTCCTGCCACAACCACTTTACAAGAAATAGAGGTCAATTAAACTGATAAGCAAGAATGCCAAATCAATAGGAGATGCGCGGAACATGCTACTATAGTACTTACTTTCGGGTGTCTAAATTGCAGCTTCTTCGGGAGTCCTGGAGCTTTTTTGGAGAATTTTTCCAAACTCTGCCAGACAAAGAAAACAATTACATGATATATCAGGAAATGAACAAAGTTGCTGATATGGTGGATAATGATCGATTTAACTTACTTCTCGAGCATTTGAGTCATGTCCGCATAGTCCTGGGGATCTTTTCGTCTTGAGTTTAAGACGGTTACTAGTCCCTGCTCAAGCTTAATCTCTGGGAGAATATAGTGGTAACTGCACATGCATGCATAACTCATCAATTACATTACTATAACCTTGACTAATATATAAGGGAAACCGAATATGCACAAGACAGTAACACTCACTTGAAGTTGTAAGGAAAGAGTATTATATCTTTGTTTTCATTTATTACCAATGATCGTAGCAAGTTGGCCTCGGTAGATGTGTCATGAAATAACCTGAGTTGCATCTATGAGATATGTGTTAATGAACCCAATATCACCGACTTGTCTTTTCTTCAATTCGGCGATCTTCAATCTGCATAATATAGTGAGGATGATTATAAATACATGCAATGAAAGAGCTAAGCTATATAGAGAGACTTAATGACAGAAGTAGTACTACTTACAGACAGTAGCAGGTGACCATTGTTTTATCGAGGGCCAATTGATTGAAAAACTGAAAGAACTCCTCAAATGGAACAGGCAACAGTTCAATACCAATGAGGTCATGCTCCTTTTTAACTTTCACATACAAAGTACTCCTCCCCCCAGAGTCTCTGCAGATTTTCAAGTACCAATCATGCAATCTTCGCATCATCGTTGATAGAGATCCTTCATCTTTGACGAGAGGCTTCCCGTACTCGTATCTTTGTATCTGCACCTCCATGAAATCATAATGTACATCGTCGGGCAGGTAATCGCCAAGATTCCTATAACCGGGCACCATCCTCGGATCATTAGCGACGTTGTCGCTTGGCACCTTGAGCGGGGGGCACGATTGCTTCGCTTGTTCGCCAAGCTGGGCAATTTGTTTCCCAGCTTGTCGTTCTTTCAACCTTTAATCACTGACAGTACTTCTCGGCCGCTCCGCTTCGGCAAATTCCTTTCCAATAATGCGCTCATAGTTTCCTTTCGGCGGAGACTTGGGTGGTTTTGTCAGGGCAGCCAGAGTGCGCTTCGCTTTCACCGGATCTACCTTCTCCTCCAGAGGTGGATGTTTATTTGCTTTCACCCCTTCAAAGTAGTTCCTCACTTCTTCTCGTGCGATCTTGGTGTTCTCCTCCGGGGTCCTCTCGTATGGTAACTTCTCTGGAGTCTTCAGAAAAGGACCGAATCTGTATTTCCTCCCGCCTCTGGCTGTACTGCTAGACGCTGGCAGAGCAGACGGAGCAGTTGTCTTCTTTACTTGCTTGCGAGGCGGAGGAGAAGGACTATGACGCGCCGGAGCAGACGGAGCGGCGGCAGGTCTCTTCCGCCCTTGCTGACGAGGCAGAGAAGGAGGAGGCTGGCTGCTCGGGCGCGTCGGCGCAGGCGGAGAAGGAGGCGGAGTGCCGCCACGCGCTGGAGAAGGAGCTGGTCGAGTGCCCTGATCGTCACTCGCTGGAGGAGGAGGTGGTGGAGGAGGCGGGGTGCCCTGACTCGCCGGAGGAGGAGGCGGAGTGCCCTGACTTGCCGGAGGAGGAGGAGGAGGCGGAGGCGTCCAGTTCAGAAGGTTGATGAGCTCCTTCCGCCATAGGCATGGAGTCTTCAGAGCAGACCCCAGCCTAGTCTCCCCTTCACCGGTAGGGTGGTCAAGCTGGAGGTCCTCAAACCCCTCCGTTATTTCATCCACCATCACCCTAGCATATCCTTCTGGAATCGGCCGGCAGTGAAAAGTTGCGCCGGGTTCAGTAGGATAAACAGAGCCAACAGCCGCCTTGACCCTCAAATTCATCCATTGCGTCATAAGGTGGCAATTTTGAGACTCCGTGATAGCATCCACGGGATAGCTGGCAGGAGCCGTCAAGGCATGCTCTGGCTGAAGCAGCTCGGTGGAAGCCATGCTGCTTCTCCGCTGAGATGGCGGGGTAGCCTCGGGGGAAGCTTCGGCAGTACGTTTGCTGCGATTTGCTTCTCGTTCCTCTATCGCTTGTACCCTTGCTTGCAGCGCCTGCATTTGGGTCTGCTGCAATTTTTTCCTCCTCTCCTGGGATTTGTAACCGCCTGCGTCTGGAAACCCAACCTTCCACGGAATGGAGCCTGGCGTGCCTTGTGTCCGTCCAGGGTGCTCAGGATTCCCGAGGGCCATTGTGAGCTCGTCGTTCTCTCTATCTGGAAGGAACACCCCTTGTTGCACTGCTTCGATATACTGCTGAAGCTTCCTGACTGGTATGTCCATTTGATCGTTTGTCCAAATGCACTTCCCTGTTACAGGGTCCAAGGTTCCGCCAGCCCCGAAGAACCAAGTCCGGCAATGGTCTGGCCAGTTAATTGTCTTTGGTTCGATCCCTTGATCAACCAGATCATTCTCAGTCTTGGCCCACTTAGGCCGAGCTACGAGGTAGCCACCTGACCCTGTGCGATGGTGATGCTTCTTTTTCGCAGCATTTTGCTTGTTTGTCGCCGACATCTTCTTACTCTTTTCCGATGTCTTGTGGGCCACAAATGCGGGCCAGTGATCTCTGATCTTCTCATATCTGCCCTTGAATTCTGGTGTCTCTTTATTTTTGACAAACTTATTCAGCTCTTTCTTCCACCTCCTAAATAGTTCTGCCATCCTCTTAAGAGCAAAAGACTTGATTAATTGCTCTTTAACTGGCATCTTTGGATCATCCTTTGGCGGTAGGGTGAAATTTGACTTCAGCTCAGTCCAAAGATCATTTTTCTGCATATCATTGACATAAGACACCTCAGGGTCTTCTGTAGCCAGCTTTAACCATTGAAGGATGCTGATCGGGATCTTGTCCCTAACCAAAACCCCGCACTGAGCAACAAATGCGCTCTTTGTTCGGAGGGGTTCAATCGGTTGGCCGTCGGGCGTGATTGCTATGATCTCAAACTTTTCATCCGAGCTCAACTTTTTCTTCGGGCCTCATCTCTTTACCGAAGTTGTGCTCGATCCGGAGGGCTAGAAAAAAGAACAAAGACTTAATTAATATGTGTACATATCAAAACAATGAATGCATCAATTAGCTAGTTAGCAAAAGCTTAACTAATATATATACCTGGTCGGACTCGGTTCGGTCACTGGAGACGTCATCACGGTCTCCTTCTTGCACCGGCATTGGGTCACCGGAGCCGTCCTCACGGTCTCCTTGCACCGGCATTAGGTCACTGGAGCCATCATAATCATAGCCAGCTGCTTCCAGACCATCGGTGTCGTTGAGAAACAACAAGACGACGGCATCACTTCCTCGTGCGATTATGTCCCCCAACAAATCTTCTTGTACTTCGTCTCGGGCAGCGTCCATAGTTTCTACAAATATTGACAACATGGCAAATATTATTCAAACATGACAGATGGATATATTAGTGGCAAACGTAGAACTAATATTAATTAATGGCCTCGACGCTGCTTCTCTGGGGTTTGGGGTGGCCTCGACGCTGCTTCTCTAGGGTTTGGGGTGGCCTCGACAACGCTTCAAGGATAAAAAAAGAAGAGGAAGAAGAAGAAAAAAAGAGGAGAAGACAGAATAGAGGAGTAACTTCTCCTCTTTTTTTCTTCTTCTTCTTATTTTTTTATCGGGAACGATGGTCATCAAGGGTCACCGAGCGGTAGAGGAAACCCTAAATAGCAAGTATCGTGGGTGTGAGATACATGTGGCCGTCGGTGTCGGACACTACATCCACGTCCCACAAGTGACGTGGGCATCAAAGCCCGCGTCACTTGTGGGATGTGGATGTAGTGTCCGACACCGACGGCTACATGTATCTCACACCGACGATACTTTCTATTTAGGGTTTCCTCTACCGCTTGGCGACCCTGACCCTCGACGACCCTCGTTCCCGATAAAATAAAGAGGAAGAAGAAGAAAAAAAGAGAAGAAGAGGAAGAAGAAGAAAAAAAGAGAAGAAGCCCGCGTCACTTGTGGGATGTGGATGTAGTGTCCGACACCGACGGCCACATGTATCTCACACCGACGATACTTGCTATTTAGGGTTTCCTCTACCGCTCGGCGACCCTCGACGACCCTCGTTCCCGATAAAAAAAGAGGAAGAAGAAGAAGAAAAGAGGAGAAGAAAGAATAGAGGAGAAGAACTCCTCTATTCTTTCTTCTCCTCTTTTTTTTCTTCTTCCTCTTCTTTTTTTATCCTCTTCTTCCTCTCATGTTCGACGACCCTCGACCCCTCAGCGACCCTAGACCCCCTCTCGACCCCCTCATGTCGAAGTTATCGGGTAGGGGGTATATCGACAATGACATACCCGATACATACATACATACATACATATCACATGCATCCATACATATATGAACAAAATTAATATCTACTAATTAACAACCTAAATAAAAAAACTAATACATTTAGGAAGAAGAAGAAAAAAGAAGAGAAGAAAGAATAGAGGAGAAGACTTCCTCTTCTTCCTCTCCTCTTCTTCTCCCTCGTCTTCTCCCTCTTCTTCCCCTTCTTCCCTCGACCCCCTAAACTAGTTCTCAACCCTCGACCCCTTAACTAGTTCTCAACCCTCGACCCCCTAAACTAGTTCTCGACCCCCCCCCTCATGTCAAAGTTATCAGGGAGGGGGTATATCGACCCCCCCTCATGTCGAAGTTATCAGGGAGGGTTATATCGACCCCCCTCCTGTCGATGTTAACGGGGAGGGGGTATATCGACAATGACATTTATACATGGAAAAAAATGCTATCCATCTATA
>NC_041390.1:212533059-212533728 GCF_002162155.2 Triticum dicoccoides | reverse complement strand
CTCCCTCGTCTTCTCCCTCTTCTTCCCCTTCTTCCCTCGACCCCCTAAACTAGTTCTCAACCCTCGACCCCTTAACTAGTTCTCAACCCTCGACCCCCTAAACTCGTTCTCGACCCCCCCCCTCATGTCAAAGTTATCAGGGAGGGGGTATATCGACCCCCCCTCATGTCGAAGTTATCAGGGAGGGTTATATCGACCCCCCTCCTGTCGATGTTAACGGGGAGGGGGTATATCGACAATGACATTTATACATGGAAAAAAATGCTATCCATCTATACGTACATAGCCACATACATATATACATGGAAATAATGCTATGAAAAAAATATGAACAAAAATATGCTATGAACAAAAAAAATACACATAAACAAAAAAATACATATATGAACAAAAAATGCTCTAAACAAAAAAAAATAATACACATATATGAACATCTATACATACATATAGCCACATACATATATACATTATATATACGAACAAAAAATGAAAAAAATGATAAACAGGTGGCAGCAGCTCACAGCAGCAAGGTTGACCAGCGAGGGCGACGTCGGGGGCGGCGAGGGCGTCGGCGAGGGCGGCGGATGGCTCGGGGAGGAGGGCGGCAAGGACGGCACGGACTCGGGGAGGAGGGCTCAGGGACGACGGCGAGATCAGGGGCGGCGCGGG
>NC_041390.1:212496670-212532413 GCF_002162155.2 Triticum dicoccoides | reverse complement strand
GTCACGGTTTGTGCCACGAACCGTGACCAATGCCCCCCTTTAGTCCCGGTTGGTGCCACCAACCGAGACCAAAGGCCTTGTGCGGCTGCTGCGTCGAAAGTTTAGTCCCACCTCGCTAGTTGAGAGGGGTGCGCAGTGGTTTATAAGCCCCACTACCGCACCCCTCTCGAGCTCCTCTCCATTGCAGGCTTACGGGCCTAATTGTCACTGCTATGCCTGTGGGCCTATTGGGCCTCCTGCGGGCCTGAATCCTGGCCCTTGGATGGGTTTCTAGTAGTATTCAGGCCGTGGGGGCCCAGTAGGTGGCATTTGTTTTTTGTTTTTTTGTTGCTTTATTTATTTTCTTTTGTTTTTTTGCTTTATTTTTTAATTCTTAATGGTTTTAGTTTTAGAAAAATTATAAACTTTTTGTTAATGCCATTAGTTTTCAAATTTGAAAACACTTTTTTTGTTTTATTTGTTGCTTTATTTATTTTATTTTGTTTCTACTTACAACAAAATACTTATTGTTGTTATTTTTCCAGTTTTTTTGTTTTGTTTTCTGCATTATTTATTTTCTTTTGTTTTTTCTTTATTTTTTTATTCTTTTTGCTTTTAGTTTTAGAAAAATTATATACTTTCTGTTAGTGCCATTAGTTTTCAAATTTGAAAACACTTTCTTAGGTTTTTTGTTTTCTTTGTTGCTTTATTTATTTTATTTTGTGATTAACTTTACTATAAAAATAGTTTTTTTCCTGTTTTTTTGATTTGTTTTTTGCATTATTTATTTTCTTTTGTTTTTTCCTTTAATTTTTAATTCTGTTTGCTTTTAGGTTAGCAAAATTATAAACTTTCTGTTAGTGCCATTAGTTTTAGAAAAATTATAAACTTTCTGTTAGTGCCATTAGTTTTCAAATTTGAATAGTTAAAATTTGAATTCTTTGAAATTTGTGTGAATCACAAGTTTGTGATTAACTTACTAAAAAATGAGAATAGATGCGCTTATAGAGAAAATTCAACCTAAATTCATAGTAAATTTCTATGAATTTCAGAGAAATTCACTATGAATTTAGGTTAAACTTTTCTCTATTAGGGCATCTATTTTCACTTTGAGAGGAGCTCCAAGGCAGAGAGGGAAGGGCTTATAAACCGGTGTGAGCCCCCTTCGGTTGGCGAGGTGGGACTAAACTCTGCCCGCAACGAGGACCAACCCTTTAGTCCCGGTTTGTGGCACAAACCAGGACTAATGGTCATGGGCCAGGGGCGAGGAGCAAAATTATAAACTTTCTGTTAGTGCGATTAGTTTTAGAAAGTTGAAAGTTGAAAGTTGGCATGGGCCAGGGACTAATGGTCATGGTATTACGAGGGCCGAACCATAAGACATTAAAGCATTTCAAATGAACTCTGAAAAGGTTGAAAGTTGGCATGGTATCATAATTTCACCCACATAGCATGTGCATGTACAAAACGGACAATGGTAGCATGTTCGTGTGTTACAAAGTTGGCATGGTATCATCATAATAGTTGCGGGAGAAAGTCTTCACTTTTTCTTCGCTTGTGTCATTTGCTTATTGCGCCGTAACCATGGATAATCTTCATTGTTTATCAGGATGCTTGGGTCAGCCTTGACATTGAAGGGAGGAATTTCATGAAACTTTTCATAATCTTCAGACATGTCTGTCTTGCCGTCCACTCCCAAGATGTCCCTTTTTCCTGAAAGAACTATGTGGCGCTTTGGCTCATCGTATGATGTATTCGCTTCCTTATCTTTTCTTTTTCTCGGTTTGGTAGACATGTCCTTCACATAGATAACCTGTGCCACATCATTGGCTAGGACGGACGGTTCGTCAGTGTACCCAAGATTTTTCAGATCCACTGTTGTCATTCAGTACTGTGGGTCTACCTGTACCCCGCCGCCTGACAGATTGACCCGTTTGCACTTAAACAAAGGGACCTTAAAACCAGGTCCGTAGTCAAGTTCCCATATGTCCACTATGTAAACATAATATGTGTCCTTTCCGCTCTCGGTTGCTGCATCAAAGCGGACACCGCTGTTTTGGTTGGTGCTCTTTTGATCTTGGGCGATCGTGTAAAATGTATTCCCATTTATCTCGTATCCTTTGTAAGTCAATATAGTCAAAGATGGTCCCCTGGACAACAAGTACAACTCATCACAAACAGTGTTGTCACCTCTGAGACATGTTTCCAACCAACTGCTGAAAGTCCTGATGTGTTCACATGTAATCCAGTCATCGCACTGCTCCGGGTGTTTGGAGTGCAGACTGTTCTTGTGTTCATCGACATACGGGGTCACCAAGGTAGAGTTCTGTAGAACTGTGTAGTGTGCTTGAGACCAAGAATATCCGTCCCTGCATATTATTGAATCTCTTCCAAGAGTGCCTTTTCCAGTCAGTCTCCCCTCATACCGCGATTTAGGGAGACCTATCTTCTTAAGGCCAGGAATGAAGTCAACACAAAACCCGATAACATCCTCTGTTTGATGGCCCATGGAGATGCTTCCTTCTGGCCTAGCGCAGTTACGGACATATTTCTTTAGGACTCCCATGAACCTCTCAAAGGGGAACATATTGTGTAGAAATACGGGCCCAGGATGACAATCTCGTCGACTAGATGAACTAGGACGTGCGTCATGATATTGAAGAAGGATGGTGGGAACACCAGCTCGAAGCTGACAAGACATTGCGCCACATCACTCCTTAGCCTTGGTACGATTTCTGGATCGATCACCTTCTGAGAGATTGCATTGAGGAATGCACATAGCTTCACAATGGCTAATCGGACGTTTTGCGGTAGAAGCCCCCTCAATGCAACCGGAAGTAGTTACGTCATAATCACGTGGCAGTCATGAGACTTTAGGTTCTAAAACGTTTTCTCTGGCATATTTATTATTCCCTTTATATTCGACGAGAAGCCAGTCGTGACCTTCATACTGAGCAGGCATTCAAAGAAGATTTCTTTCTCTTCTTTCGTAAGAGCGTAGCTGGCAGGACCTTTATACTGCTTCGGAGGCATGTCGTCTTTTTCGTGCAAACATTGCAGGTCCTCCCGTGCCTCAGGTGTATCTTTTGTCTTCGCATACACGCCCAAGAAGCCTAGCAGGTTCACACAAAGGTTCTTCATCACGTGCATCACGTCGATTGAAGAGCGTCTTTCCAGTAGGGTAGGTCCCAAAATATAGATTTCTTCTTCCACATGGGTGCGTGTCCCTCAGCGTCATTCGGAACAGCTAGTCCACCGGGACCCTTTCCAAAGATTACGTAGTGTAAATCATTGACCATAGCAAGTACGTGATCACCGGTACACATGGCGGGCTTCTTCTGGTGATCTGCCTCGCCTTTGAAATGCTTGCCTGTCTTTCGACATTGATGGTTGGTCAGAAGAAATCGACGATGGCCCAGGTACACATTCTTCCTGCATTTGTCCAGGTATATATTTTCAGTGTCATCTAAACAGTGTGTGCATGCGTGGTATCCTTTGTTTGTCTGTCCTGAAAGGTTACTGAGAGCGGGCCAATCGTTGATGGTCACGAACAGCAACTCCTGTCTGTGCTCATCCCACGTACGTACACCATTTCCATTCCACAGCTGTAAAAGTTCTTCAACTAATGGCCTTAGGTACACATCAATGTCGTTGCCGGGTTCCTTAGGGCCTTGGATGAGAACTGGCATCATAATGAATTTCCGCTTCATGCACATCCAAGGAGGAAGGTTATACATACATAGAGTCATGGGCCAGGTGTTGTGATTGCTGTTCTGCTCCCCGAAAGGATTAATGCCATCCGTGCTTAAAGCAAACCATACATTCCTTGGGTCCTTTGCAAACTCATCCCAGTACTTTCTCTCGATTTTTCTCCACTGCGACCCGTCAGCGGGTGCTCTCAACTTCCCATCTTTCTTTCGGTTCTCACTGTGCCATCGCATCAACTTGGCATGCTCTTCGTTTCTGAACAGATGTTTCAACTGTGATATTATAGGATCATACCACATCACCTTCGCAGAAACCCTCTTCCTGGGGGGCTCGCCGTCAACATCACCAGGGTCATCTCGTCTGATCTTATACCGCAATGCACCGCATACCGGGCATGCGTTCACATCCTTGTATGCACCGCGGTAGCGGATGCAGTCATTAGGGCATGCATGTATCTTCTCCACCTCCAATCCTAGAGGGCATACGACCTTCTTTGCTATGTATGTACTGTCGGGCAATTCGTTATCCTTTGGAAGCTTCTTCTTCAATATTTTCAGTAGCTTCTCAAATCCTTTGTCAACCACAGCATTCTCTGCCTTCCACTGTAGCAATTCCAGTACGGTACCGAGCTTTGTGTTTCCATCTTCGCAATTGGGGTATAACCCTTTTTTGTGATCCTCCAACATGCGATCGAACTTCAGCTTCTCCTTTTGACTTTCGCATTGCGTCCTTGCATCGACAATGACCCGGCGGAGATCATCATCATTGGGCACATCGTCTGGTTCCTCTTGATCTTCAGCAGCTTCACCCATTGCAGCATCATTGGGCACATCGTCTGGTTCCTCTCGATCTTCACCAGCTCCCCCTATTGCAGCATCACCGTATTCAGGGGGCACATAGTTGTCATTGTACTCTTCTTCTTCGCCGTCTTCCATCATAACCCCTATTTCTCCGTGCCTCGTCCAAACATTATAGTGTGGCATGAAACCCTTGTAAAGCAGGTGGGAGTGAAGGATTTTCCTGTTAGAGTAAGACCTCGCATTCCCACATTCAGTGCATGGACAACACATAAAACCATTCTGCTTGTTTGCCTCAGCCGCATCGAGAAACTCATGCACGCCCTTAATGTACTCACATGTGTGTCTGTCACCGTACATCCATTGCCGGTTCATCTGCGTGCATTATATATAATTAAGTGTCCAAATTAATAGAAGTTCATCATCACATTAAAACCAAAGTGCATACATAGTTATCATCTAACAACATATAGCTCTCCAGAGCATCTAATTAATTAAACCATACATTGAAACTATGTAAAACATTTCAATGCGAAAACAAATGCAATCATAATCGCAACCAAGGTAACAATTGATCCAACGGCATAATGATACCAAGCCTCGGTATGAATGGCATATTTTCTAATCTTTCTAATCTTCAAGCGCATTGCATCCATCTTGATCTTGTGATCATCGACGACATCCGCAACATGCAACTCCAATATCATCTTATCCTCCTCAATTTTTTTTATTTTTTCCTTCAACAAAATGTTTTCTTCTTCAACTAAATTTAACCTCTTGACAATAGGGTCGGTTGGCATTTCCGATTCACATACATCCTACATAAATAAAATATATGTCACGTTGTGTCGGTGTACTAGAGTAGGGGTACCCTAGTATCCCGAACTCGTGCACGGGCAGTCGCAGCATCCCGCGGCAAGGCTTGCCGGGTGACCGCCAAGACCCTCCATGGTTCCCTTGAAGACCATTCAAGAACAAAGTACTCAAACCAAGGCCCCGGCAAGAGGAGCTTGCCGGGAAGGCCAACCAAGGCCCCGGCAAGAGGAGCTTGCCGGGAAGGCCAACCAAGGCCCCGGCAAGAGGAGCTTGCCGGGAAGGCCAACCCAGGCCCCGGCAAGAGGATCTTGCCGGGAAGAGACAAGACCCCGGCAAGAGGAGCTTGCCGGGAAGGCCACTCAAGGCATACCAAGAAAGCTTGCCGCGACGCGCCCTGCGTCCCGGCAAGGCTCGGTGAGCAACAAGCTCCCAAACACGACAAGACGACGACCGCGGCAAGGAGTTTGCCGCGGGAAACCCCCACTTCGTGCCCGCGCTCCAGCACACCTGCTAACGTGTCGCTCTAGGACTCTCCCAAGCACACGTGGCAGGAGGCCGTGCAGCTAGGGGTGCGCGGTGGCAAGCGGAGATGAAGAGAAGACCATCGTGGCAAACGGTGGCGCTCCTAACGGTCACTTTTTGCACTGTTTAGGCAACTCAGACAGGCATTCAATGACCTTGTCCCCTGCCGTCAGAGTTAGGTAGGGTGCACTGTGTCCACAGTAGTGGTAGCTGCACCTACCGCATCCTTTTCCATTTTTACCCTTCTAGTCTACGTTGCCACCTGTCGGTGACCCCTTGAAAGTATAAAAGGAGGCCCAAGCGCAACGTAGAGAGGGTTCGGCCAGTTCGGCTCATTCAAAACACCAGAAACACTCCCACGCTCAGTCTGATAGCGTCCATCGCTCCTGAGCAAGGATTCAATATACACAAACAAGCAGCAGTAGGGTTTTATGCATCCGTGCGGCCCGAAGCTGGGTAAAAACCGCTCGCGTGTACCGCCTCGATCCGCTCTTTGTGCGGCCTCCGCCTCCCTCTGAACCAAAAGGGGACCCCCGGTCCCCATAGGTGTTGGTGGATCAGCTTCCCCGACATCTCTGGCGCGCCAGGTAGGGGGCGTCAAGGTTGTGCGAACCCGATCCGGCGTGCACGCGAGCTAGATCTTCATCTTCTTCATCGACATGCCTCCGAAGAAGAAGACTTCGGCGGCAGCCGTTCCGTCCTCATCAAGGCTCAGCTGTTCTTCATCGTCATGGCTCCTAAGAAGCAGGCGACCAAAAGAACGACGCCAGTGCGGCAACAGAAAAGCTAAGTCATGCGAAACTTTAGATATTTTCTTTCTATATAAGGTTATCCGCCTCGGAGATCTTGTTCTTTGTATGGAAAACCTGTGCGCGGAGGAACCAACTCGCAGCTAGTTGCGCGTTTACTTTGTTTCGAGTCCGCTCAACAACTTAAGTGAGCTGCTAGCGCCCTTATTTTGCTTCGAGTCCGCTCAGCAACTTAAGTGAGCCGCTAGCGACCTTACTTTGTTTCGAGTCCGCTCAACAACTTAAGTGAGCTGCAACTAGTTGCGACAAGGTTGCTTGTTGGTAGCGACCCCGCCAGCAGGCTGCTGAAGTTCCGCACTCGGCGCTCGCGGCAAGGGTGCCTGCGCCGGCAAGTTCCCTAAAAGCGTAGAGTGGACGTACAAAGAGAGGTTGAACAGGAAGATACCATGCACTATTTATTTGAGATTTCTGCATAGACCTGTATGCCAAGGAACCTTCTCGGGGCTAGTTGCACTCCATGTTGCCTCGAGTCCGCTCGGCAATTTGTGCGGTTGCGCTAGAGCCAAGGAGGTAAACCTTTCCGGGAGGCGGCGTTCCCGAATAGCCGCTAAGGGCCCGTTCCTTCAAGCGCTGCTGGCTGGATCGTACGCACCGGAAAGCATTCCAGCAGGCATAGGGAATATGTAGCAGAAGTCAAAATTTGCAAGTGAGTTAAGTGCACTTCAGATGCTAATCACTTGTCATGTTTAAACGCAGTTATGGCCTGGGGGCTGGCAACGCCCTTAAGACCAATCTTCTTGGTGTCAAGAATGACGAAGTTCTTCGCCATGAGCCTTCTCGGCAACAAGCTTGCCGGAAGCCGGCATCGAGAACGTCAAAGTTCTCTGCTGAAGATAAAAGCCTTCTCGGCAACAAGCTTGCCGGAAGCCGGCATCGAGAACGTCAAAGTTCTCTGCTGAAGATAAAAGCCTTCTCGGCAACAAGCTTGCCGGAAGCCGGCATCGAGAACGTCAAAGTTCTCTGCTGAAGATAAAAGCCTTCTCGGCAACAAGCTTGCCAGAAGCCGGCATTGAGAACGTCAAAGTTCTCTGCTGAAGATAAAAGCCTTCTCGGCAACAAGCTTGCCGGAAGCCGGCATCGAGAACGTCAAAGTTCTCTGCTGAAGATAAAATCCTTCTCGGCAACAAGCTTGCCGGAAGCCGGCATCGAGAACGTCAAAGTTCTCTGCTGAAGATAAAAGCCTTCTCGGCAACAAGCTTGCCGGAAGCCGGCATCGAGAACGTCAAAGTTCTCTGCTGAAGATAAAAGCCTGGCAAGAAAGTCGAACAGCTCGTTGAGCAACAGAAAGCTGAGTACGAGCGGCGCGACAAGAAAAGAAGAAAGCGGACGGCCTAATCTACGCTAGAGGTCGAGTGTCCGTCCTTTTGCTTCTCTTTCGTTCATAGGGCTTGCATATCCTGGCCAGACTGCTTGAGGACGAAAAGGAGAAGAAGGGCGCGCCGGCACCTGGGCCCCGGCAAGCCAGCATCGCTGGGGGCTGCGAGTGCCAAGAATCGTCCACGGCAAACCAGAGTTGCCGGGGGCTGGAATATCAGATAAGTCTTTCATCCCTCATCATGCATCCTCTTATTGACTGGGGAATGCGAAACCGCGTTTCTTCCCGAAAACTGCCGTGCTCCCTCAACTCTAGGCCCTGGGGCTCGTTCCCGGGGCCAAGTTTGGTCGTAGTCGCGGCAGCAAAGGGATGAAACGAGGAGACCGCACCCACCTCGTTCCCGCCTCCGTCAAAGGCGTGAGAAAGGTCGAGCGACGTGGGAAGGCGGCAGGGCCTGTTACCGGGAGATGAAATGTCTGTCCCAGGGATACCAAGGATTTGCTCCTTGGCGTGGGTTCAACTCGCGAGACAAATAACCTGGCAAGCATCCCCTTTTCATTAAAAAAACATCCCACTCAGGTACAGTCCATAGAGGATGAAAAACATGAAAGAGAGGATTACAAGTTTTAGATACAGCTAAGGCCCGAGGGCTTACAAATTAAAAAGATAAGATGCCCGTAATCCCTTTCCTATCCCTCTCTTCAGGAGGCAGGTCAAGGAGGCGAAAAGGGCAAAAGGAGCGCCTAGGCAAGCTACGGGTGCCAGAAGACACCAAAAGGAGGAGATGAGAGAGTGCGGGATTCTGTGCTCCCCTCCCGCTCTTTATAAAGGAGAGAGGTGGGGGCTCGACCGCCCCGCTCAGCGAATCAAGGCACGGGAAGAGCAGGGAGTCGGGGCCAACCCGCTGCCTCTGCTCGCGACGGCCCAGTTTCCCACTTCCACCGTCCGTGAACCCAAGCGCATGGGAGCCGCGTGGCGGGGATGCAGGACCAAGGCGACGGATGAGGCGGCCTCGCTCCGCCTCGTGATCGCGGGGAGTGGGCGTCCCGAAAACCGCGCACCGGCCCCGTCCAGTAAATGCACCACGCCCCCACGCCTACCTCCGTGTAGGGAGGAGGGCGTGAACCGTCCCCATCATCGTGGCCTGATGCATACTCGAGGGGCTTAGCCCCGCGCACGCCGCCCGCGTCACCCACGACGCCGCGTTTGACGCGTGCCATTCTGGGCGTGCGCGGTGGGAGCGGAGAGATATGCGGCGTGACCTAGGCCCCGCGTGCCCGTGCACTGTTTTGGGCCTGGCCCAACAGCGCTCGGCACCGTGTATGGCCCAGGCCCGGGGGCTCCTGTCGGTGTACTAGAGTAGGGGTACCCTAGTATCCCGAACTCGTGCACGGGCAGTCGCAGCATCCCGCGGCAAGGCTTGCCGGGTGACCGCCAAGACCCTCCATGGTTCCCTTGAAGACCATTCAAGAACAAAGTACTCAAACCAAGGCCCCGGCAAGAGGATCTTGCCGGGAAGGCCAACCAAGGCCCCGGCAAGAGGAGCTTGCCGGGAAGGCCAACCAAGGCCCCGGCAAGAGGAGCTTGCCGGGAAGGCCAACCCAGGCCCCGGCAAGAGGATCTTGCCGGGAAGAGACAAGACCCCGGCAAGAGGAGCTTGCCGGGAAGGCCACTCAAGGCATACCAAGAAAGCTTGCCGCGACGCGCCCTGCGTCCCGGCAAGGCTCGGTGAGCAACAAGCTCCCAAACACGACAAGACGACGACCGCGGCAAGGAGTTTGCCGCGGGAAACCCCCACTTCGTGCCCGCGCTCCAGCACACCTGCTAACGTGTCGCTCTAGGACTCTCCCAAGCACACGTGGCAGGAGGCCGTGCAGCTAGGGGTGCGCGGTGGCAAGCGGAGATGAAGAGAAGACCATCGTGGCAAACGGTGGCGCTCCTAACGGTCACTTTTTGCACTGTTTAGGCAACTCAGACAGGCATTCAATGACCTTGTCCCCTGCCGTCAGAGTTAGGTAGGGTGCACTGTGTCCACAGTAGCGGTAGCTGCACCTACCGCATCCTTTTCCATTTTTACCCTTCTAGTCTACGTTGCCACCTGTCGGTGACCCCTTGAAAGTATAAAAGGAGGCCCAAGCGCAACGTAGAGAGGGTTCGGCCAGTTCGGCTCATTCGAAACACCAGAAACACTCCCACGCTCAGTCTGATAGCGTCCATCGCTCCTGAGCAAGGATTCAATATACACAAACAAGCAGCAGTAGGGTTTTACGCATCCGTGCGGCCCGAAGCTGGGTAAAAACCGCTCGCGTGTACCGCCTCGATCCGCTCTTTGTGCGGCCTCCGCCTCCCTCCGAACCGAAAGGGGACCCCCGGTCCCCATAGGTGTTGGTGGATCAGCTTCCCCGACACGTTGGTCGGCATAATTTTCATAAACAATAAATGAACCAATAGTTATAAAGATAATATACATACCACATCCGAATCATAGACAGGACGAGGGCCGACGGGGGCGGATACCAAAACCATCGCACTATATAAGATGCAATAATAAAAGTAAGAAAATAATACAAGTATCTATGTAAACATACAAGTAAGAATATTTTTCCTTTCAGAAAGAAGATAAGAACAAGAGGCTCACCACGGTGGTGTCGGCGATGAGCTCGGCGCGGGTGATCGACGGTGGTGAAGACGGGGACGGGGCGTGACAGACCGCTAAACCTAGACAAATATTATGGAAAATGGAGCTTGGAGGT
Source organism: Triticum dicoccoides (assembly GCF_002162155.2). NCBI lineage: Eukaryota > Viridiplantae > Streptophyta > Magnoliopsida > Poales > Poaceae > Triticum > Triticum dicoccoides. Next base: position 212,521,714 of record NC_041390.1, on the reverse strand, counting down.
CGAGCTTGGAGAGGAGAAAGCTTAAGTAGTGTGGCTCGGGCATTCCATCGAACACCTTGTGTGCATAGGATGTGAGCTAGAGCACCACCAAGCCCTCTCCCCCTCGGCCAGACAAAAATAGAGCACTGGGGTGTTCTGCTCGCGAGCGAGGGGTATATATAGGCACCTCATTGGTCCCGGTTGGTGACATGAACCGGGACTAAAGGGGAGCCTTTGGTCCCGGTTCAAGCCACCAACCGGGACCAATGGTGGTGGGCCAGGAGCGAGGCCCATTGGTCCCGGTTCATCCCACCAACCGGGACCAAAAGGTCCAGATGAACCGGGACCAATGGCCCACGTGGCCCGGCCGGCCCCCTGGGCTCACGAACCGGGACCAATGCCCCCATTGGTCCTGGTTCTGGACTGAACCGGGACTAATGGGCTGACCCGGCCTGGACCAAAGCCCTGTTTTCTACTAGTGTAACTACCTATCGATCTTCAAAGAGGATGCGAGCCTTGGCGACAAAGACTTTATCGTGCTAGAAGAGCCCCTCGAGCAAGAGCGCTTTAAGCGCGGGCTAATAGCATCTGCAAGAAGCCTGAAAAAGAAGCAGCAGCAGCAGCTTCAAGCTGATTAGGATTTACTCAATGACAGGTGGACTAATGTCCTGTCAGCCAAGGAATACGGCCTCGAACACCCAACTAAGAGTTACCCGAAGCGCAAGCTACTACCTCAATTTGACGACGAGGCCTTTGAGCCCATACCACCAAAGCATAAAACAGCTGACAAGCCCCACCGACCGCCACATGGATGGGATAGACCGGCTACTCATGCCAAACACCAGCCCGTGCCACCCCGACATCGGGGCAAGGAGGCAACTGCCCCGGGCTATACCTACGACTTACACAAGGACCTGGATAGTAGAGCCAGTCTAACAAGATCAATCTATGGATCAAGGGGGCGTGCTCCAACGCGTGAGGACGGTCATCAGGTCTGGTGTGACAGACACAACCTCCCATGGGCCGAAAACCGCATACGGCCTTCGTCCGAACTATGATGTGATATCACCCGGTACAGAGGCGCCGCACACCCCCTATGCTTCACCGACAAAGTAATGGAACATCAGTTCCTAGAAGGGTTTAAACCCATCAACATTGAATCATATGATGGTACGACAGACCCCGTAGTATGGATCGAAGATTTTCTCCTCCATATTCACATGCCTCGCGGTGACGACCTCCACGCCATCAAGTTGCTTCCCCTAAAACTCAAGGGGCCAGCACGGCACTGGCTGAACACCCTCCTAGAAAACTCTATCGGAAGCTGGGAAGATTTGGAGGACGCCTTTAGAGACAACTTCCAAGGGACTTATGTCTGGCCTCCAGACGTCGATGACCTTAGTAACATAGTCCAGTAACCTAGAGAGTCAGCCCGGAAACTCTGGACCAGGTTCTTAATTAAAAGAACCAAATTGATTATTGTCCGGACACCGAAGCCCTCGCGGCCTTTAAACACATCGTCCGAGATGAGTGGCTCGCCCGACACCTGGGCCAAGAAAATCCGAAGTCCATGGTAGCCCTAACCACACTCATGACCCGCTTTTGCACGGGAGAAGATAGTTGGCTAGCTCGTAGAAGCAATAGCACCAGCGACTCCGACACGTCCGAAGCCAGAGACGGCAATGGCAACCACGACGCAACAAGCATAAGCGTCGAACCAACAACCAAGATAGCAAGGACACGGCGGTCAACGCCAGATTCAGTGGCTCTAAACCCGGTCAGCAGAAGAAGCCATTTAAAGGAAACAGAGATGGTCCATCTAGTCTAGACAGAGTACTCGATCGGCCTTGCCAGATTCATGGCACCCCCGATAAGCCTGCCAATCATACTAATAGAAACCGTTGGGTCTTTAAACAGGCCGGCAAGCTCAATGCCGAACACAATGGGAAAGGGCCGTCTAGTGAGGACGACGATGAAGAGCCTCGCCCACAGAATATAGGAGGAAAGAAGAAATTTCCCCTCGGGTTCAAAACAGTGAACATGATCTACGTCACTCATATCCCCAAGCGGGAGCACAAGCACACATTAAGGGACGTCTATGCCTTAGAGCTAGTCACCCCGAAATTCAATCCATGGTTAGCCTGCCCGATCACCTTCAATCGCAGAGACCATTCGACTAGTGTCTATCATGGGGGCTCGGCTGCATTGGTCCTCGACCCAATTATTAATGGATTCCACCTCACGCGGGTCTTTATGGACGGCGGCAGTAGTCTCAATCTGCTCTATCAGGACACTGTCCGTAAAATGGGCATTGATCCGTCAAGAATTAAGCCCACTAAAACCACCTTTAAAGGGGCAATACCCGACGTAGAGGCCTGTTGCACAGGATCCATAACACAGGAAGTTGTCTTTGACTCACCGGATAACTTCCAGAGCGAAGACCTGATCTTCGACATTGTCCCGTTCCCAAGTGGCTATCACGCACTACTCGGACGAACTGCTTTCGCCCGTTTCAACGCAGTCCCGCACTACGCTTATCTTAAGCTCAAAATGCCTGGACCACGTGGCGTTATAACAGTTAATGGAAATAAGGAGCGCTCCCTCTGTACAGAGGAGCATACTGCATCCCTCGCGGCCGAGGTGCAGGGTAACCTCGCTAGGCCGAAAACTACACTGGCAGTCAAGCCCCCAGACACTGTTAAACAAGTCCGGTCTACCCCGCAGGATGACAGTCCGGCTCATCAAGAGCTCGATTAGCAATGCGGTTTCCGCCAAAGCCCTAGCCTGATAGCTGATACGTCCATTTTGCATCATGCTTTATATCGATATTTATTGCATTATGGGCTGTTATTTCACATTATGCCACAATACTTATTGCTATTCTCTCTTAGTTTACAAGGTTTACATAAGGAGGGAGAATGCCGGCAGCTGGAATTCTGGGCTGGAAAATGAGCAAATATTAGAGACCTATTCTGCAGGACTCCAAAAGTCCTGAAACTCCACCGAATACCTTATAATAAATAATGAAAAATCCTCGCCAAAGATGAAGACCAGGGGAGCAAATATTAGAGACCTATTCTGCAGAACTCCAAAAGCCATGAAACTCCACCGAATACCTTATAATAAATAATGAAAAATCCTCGCCAAAGATGAAGACCAGGGGGCCCACACCCTTCCACGAGGGTGGGGGCGCCCCCCCCCCTAGGGCGCGCCCCCCTACCTCGTGTCCCCCCTGGTGGCTCTGCGATGACCATCTTCTGCTATATGAAGTCTTTCGTCGAGAAAAAAACCAGAAGCAACCTTTCAGGACGAAACTCCGCCACCACGAGGCAGAACCTTGGCGGAACCAATCTAGGGCTCCGACAGAGTTGTTCTGCCAGGGAAACTTCCCTCCCGAAGGGGGAAATCATCGCCATCATCATCACCAACGCTCCTCTCATCGTGAGAGGGCAATCTCCATCAACATCTTCATCAGCACCATCTCATATCAAAACCCTAGTTCATCTCTTGTATCCAATTCTTGTCTCCAAGTCCGGGATTGGTGCTAGTAGGTTGCTATTAGTGTTAATTACTCCTTGTAGTTGATGCTAGTTGGTTTAATTGGTGGAAGATCATATGTTCAGATCCTTTATGCATATTATCACCCCTCTAATTATGTACATGAATATGCTTTGTGAGTAGTTATGTTTGTTCTTGAGGACAAGGCAGAAGTCTTGCTATTAGTAGTCATGTGAATTTGGTATTCGTTTGATATTTTGATGAGATGTATGTTCTCTACCCTCTAGTGGTGTTATGTGAACGTCGACTACATAACACTTCACCATTATTTGGGCCTAGAGGAAGGCATTGGGAAGTAATAAGTAGATGATGGGTTGCTAGAGTGACAGAAGCTTAAACCCTAGTTTATGCATTGCTTCGTAAGGGGCTGATTTGGATCCATATGTTTCATGCTATGGTTAGGTTTACCTTAATACTTTTGTTGTAGTTGTGGATGCTTGCAATAGAGGTTAATCATCCTTAACCAAGGAGAAAGGTTGCAGTTCCTTAACTCTACTCTATCCTCATTGCCAATATTCTTTATGGGTAGTCTTGCTCTCCCAGCTTGTATTCTCAAGCAGTTGGAAAGAATTCAAAGACAGTGCTTGTGGAGAAAGCGTAGAGATGAGCCTGCTCCATCTCTTGCTGCTTGGGAACTCATATGTAGGCCAAAAAACAAAGGAGGGCTTGGTATTCTTAATCTGGGGGTTCAGAATGTGGCTCTCCTTCTCAAGCATGCCAGTAACTTCCTGAACAAACGGGAAATTCCTTGGGTATCCCTAGTTTGGGATTCATATTATTTTGAAAGAATGCCCCAGGGAACAAATGATTGTGGCTCCTTCTGGTGGAGGGATATTTGTAAAGTCATGCATCATTTTAGGGACTGCTCCTGGGTGCAGACCAATGGAGGGGACACTGCTCTCTTTTGGTCTGATAATTGGAACCTTGGCTCTGAAACATCTAGTTTGCAGGCAAGATTCCCAAGGCTTTTCTCTTTTGCCAAGGACCCCTGGGTCTCAGTTAAGGAAATTTTCAATACCCAAGATATGCACCAACTTTTCCACCTTCCGTTATCTGCTCAGGCTTTTGATGAGTTAAATTTGATAAAGGATTTAATGGACTCACACAGCAGAGACCCCAGCTCGAAGGATTTTTGGTTCTGGCAGGGCTCTTCCAAGTCTTTCAAGCCCAAGATGTTTTATTCACACACCTTTCAGTCTGAGTCCTTCAATCCTTTGCTCTGTTGGATTTGGAAATCCTCCTGTACTCTCAAGATCAAGGTCTTTGCTTGGATGCTTATTATGGACAGGTTGAACACCAAGGATATGGTTGAGAGAAGGCACTGGCACATGGAGGATGGAGTCCACTGTAGGCTCTGCCCCTTGCAGGCTAGAGAAACCAGGGATCACTTGTTCTTCAACTGCAATTTCAGTGTAAGGGTCTGGAATTATCTGTAGATTGATTGGTCTGCTGGCACCTCCATGATTGAGTTGGTTACTCAGGCAAGGAGAAGTTTTGATAGGCCTTTCTTCTCTGAAGTGGTGTTCATTGCTTGCTGGCATATTTGGATCATCAGAAATGCCAAAGTGTTCAGGAATGAGAGGGCTAGTTTCAATAAATGGAGGTTTGCTTTTAGGCATGATATTAGCCTCATGCAGCACAGAATCAGATTTTCTTACAAGGATGACCTGCTCAAGTGGATCTCTTACCTCCCCCCTTAAGCTAGTTTTGTAAGACTCTCTTTTACCTTGTACTCTGGTTACTCCTTGTAATCAACTTGTTGTATCTGTTATTTAATTCAATAAAGTTTTGATCTACTGTGGGGGTTTTGCCCCACAGTTCACAGTCAAAAAAATAGAGGTTAATCATAAGTGGGATGCTTGTTCAAGTAAGAACAGCACCCAAGCACCGGTCCACCCACATATCAAATTATCAAAGTACCGAACGCGAATCATATGAACGTGATGAAAACTAGCTTGACGATATTCCCATGTGTCCTCGGGAGCGCTTTTCCTTATGTAAGAGTTTGTCCAGGCTTGTCCTTTGCTACAAAAAGGATTGGGACACCTTGATGCACTTTATTTACTTTTGTTACTTGTTGCTCGTTACAAATTACCTTATCACAAAACTATCTGTTACCACTTATTTCAGTACTTGCAGAGAGTACCTTGCTAAAAACCGCTTATCATTTCCTTCTGCTCCTCGTTGGGTTCGACACTCTTACTTATCAAAAGGACTATGATAGATCCCCTATACTTGTGGGTCATCAATACTCTTTTCTGGCACCGTTGCCGGGGAGTGAAGCGCCTTTGGTAGGTGGAATTTGGTAAGGAAAATTTATATAGTGTGCTGAAATTTACTGTCACTTATTACTATGGAAAGTAATCCTCTGAGGGGCTTGCTTGGGGTATCTTCACCCCGACCAGTAGAGCAAAGAGTTGATCCTCAACCTACTGAACCTATTGAAAATGAAATTCCTTATGAGTATCCTTCGGGTATGATAGAAAAACTGCTAGCTAATCCTTTTACAGGAGATGGAACAAAGCATCCTGATGAACACCTAATATATGTGGATGAAGTTTGTGGATTATTTAAGCTTGCAGGTATACCCGATGATGTTGCTAATAAGAAGGTCTTCCCTTTATCTTTGAAGGGAGACGCGTTGACATGGTATAGGCTATGTGATGATACGAGATCATGGAACTATAGAAGATTGAAATTGGAATTTCATAAAAAGTATTACCCTATGCATCTTGTTCATCGTGACCGCAATTATATATATAATTTTTGGCCTCGCAAAGGAGAAAGCACCACTCAAGCTTGGGGGAGGCTTAAATCAATGTTATATTCATGCCCCAATCATGAGCTCCCAAGAGAAACAATTCTTCAAAAAAATTATGCTCGGCTTTCTAAAAATAATCGCACCATGCTCGATACTTCTTGTGCTGGCTCTTTTCTGATGAAGACTATTGGATTTAGATGGGATTTATTGGATAGAATTAAATGCAACTCTGAATATTGGGACCTCGACAAAGGTAAGGAGTCAGGTATGACACCTAAGTTTGATTGTGTTAAATCTTTTATGGATACCGATATTTTCCGTAAGTTTAGCACTAAATATGGACTTGATTCTGAGATAGTAGCTTCTTTCTGTGAATCTTTTGCTACTTATGTTGATCTCCCTAAGGAGAAGTGGTTTAAATATCATCCTCCCATAGAAGTAAAAGTAGCTGCACCAATTAAAGTTGAAGAAAAGACTGTCACTTATAATGATCCTATTGTTCCTACTTGTTATGTTGAGAAACCACCTTTCCCTGTTAGGATAAAGGATCATGCTAAAGCTTCAACTGTGGTATGTAAAAGCAATATTAAAACATATACACTTCCTGAGCAAGTTAAAGTTGAACCTAATATTGCTATTGTTAAAGATCTCTTGTCTGAGAATATAGATGGGCATGTTATTTACTTCTGTAATGAAACTGCAAGAATTGCTAAACCCCGTGATACAGATAAACCTAGACCTGTGGTAGGCATGCCTATTATTTCTGTTAAAATAGGAGATCATTGTTATCATGGCTTATGTGATATGGGTGCTAGTGCTAGTGCAATAACTATTGACTTATACAAAGAAATTATGCATGACATTGCATCTGTTGAGTTAGAAGAAATTGATGTCACTATTAAACTTGCTAATAGAGATTCCATTTCACCAATGGGAATTGTTAGAGATGTTGAAATCTTGTGTGGGAAAACTAAATATCCTGCTGATTTTCTTGTTCTTGGTTCCCCACAAGATAACTTTTGTCCCATTATATTTAGTAGACCCTTCTTAAATACTGTTAATCCTACCAGAGATTGCACAAGGGATGTTGTTACTGTCGGCTTAGATGATATGACTCATGAGTTTAATTTCTCTAAATTTAGTAAACAACACCGTGAAGAAGAATTGCCTAGTAAGGATGAAATTATTGGTCTTGCTTCTATTGCCGTACCTCCTAGTGACCCTTTAGAACAATATTTGCTAGACCATGAGAATGATATGTTTATGAATGAAAGAAGGGAAATAGATGAAGTATTCTTTAAATAGGAACCTATTCTAAAACACAATTTGCCTGTTGAAATCATAGGGGATTCCCCTCCACCTAAGGGTGATCCCGTGTTTGAGCTTAAACCGTTGCCTGATAATCTTAAATATGCTTATCTTGATGAAAAGAAGATATATCCTGTTATTATTAGTGCTAACCTTGCAGAGCATGAAGAAGAAAGATTATTGAAAACTCTGAAGAAGCACCGTGCTGCTATTGGATATACTCTTGATGATCTTAAGGGCATTAGTCCCACTCTATGTCAACATCAAATAAATTTGGAAACATATGCCAAACCAGTCCATGATCCTCAACAACGACTGAATCCTAAAATGAAAGAAGTGGTAAGAAAAGAAATACTGAAGCTTCTGGAGGCAGGTATAATTTATCACGTTGCTGATAGTCAGTGGGTAAGTCATGTTCATTGTGTCCCTAGGAAGGGAGGTATTACTGTTGTTCCTAATGATAAAGATGAATTGATTCCACAAAGAATTATTAGGTTATAGGATGGTAATTGATTTCCCCAAATTAAATAAGGCTACTAAGAAAGATCATTACCCCTTACCTTTTATCGATCAAATGCTAGAAAGATTATGCAAACATACACATTACTGCTTTCTAGATGGTTATTCTGGTTTCTCTCAAATACCTGTGTTGGCTAAAGATCAATCAAAGACTACTTTTACATGCCATTTTGGTACTTTTGCTTATAGACGTATGACTTTTGGTTTATGTAATGCACCTGCTACCTTTCAAAGATGCATGATGGCTATATTCTCTGACTTTTGTGAAAAGATTTGTGAGGTTTTCATGGACGACTTTTCTGTCTATGGATCTTCTTTTGATGATTGCTTGAGCAATCTTGATCGAGTTTTGCAGAGATGTGAAGAAACTAATCTTGTCTTGAATTGGGAAAAGTGCCACTTTATGGTTAATGAGGGTATTGTCTTGGGGCATAAAGTTTCTGATAGAGGTATTGAAGTTGATAAAGCCAAGGTTGATGCTATTGAAAAGATGCCATGTCCCAAGGACATCAAAGGTATAAGAAGTTTCCTTGGTCACGCCGGATTTTATAGGAGGTTCATTAAGGACTTCTCAAAAATTTCTCGGCCTCTGACTAATTTATTACAAAAAGATATACCATTTTTCTTTGATGATGATTGTGTAGAAGCATTTGAAATACTTAAGAAAGCATTAGTCTCTGCACCTATTGTTCAACCACCTGATCGGAATTTACCCTTTGAAATAATGTGTGATGCTAGCGATTATGCTGTAGGTGCTGTTCTAGGGCAAAGAGTTGATAAGAAATTAAATGTTATCCATTATGCTAGTAAGACTCTAGACAATGCTCAAAGAAATTATGCTACTACTGAAAAAGAACTTTTAGCAGTTGTATTTGCTTGTGATAAGTTCAGATCTTATATTGTTGATTCTTAAGTAACTATCCACACTGATCATGCTGCTATTAAATATCTTATGGAGAAGAAAGATGCTAAACCTAGACTTATTAGATGGGTTCTCTTGCTACAAGAATTTGATTTGCATATTGTTGATAGAAGAGGAGCTGAGAACCCCGTTGCAGACAACTTATCTAGGTTAGAGAATGTTCTTGATGACCCACTACCTATTGATGACAGCTTTCATGATGAACAATTAAATGTCATAAGTACTTCTCGTAGTACTCCTTGGTATGCTGATTATGCTAATTACATTGTTGCTAAATTCATACCACCTAGCTTCACATACCAACAAAAGAAAAAGTTCTTCTATGATTTGAGACATTACTTTTGGGATGACCCACATCTTTATAAAGGAGTAGATGGTGTTATTAGACGTTTTGTACCTGAGCATGAATAGGAACAGATCCTACGCAAGTGCTACTCCGAAACTTGTGGAGGACACCACGCGGGAGATAGAACTGCACATAAGGTATTGCAATAGGGTTTTTATTGGCCTACTCTCTTCAAGGATGCTCATAAGTTTGTCCTATCTAGTGATGAATGTCAAAGAATTGGTAATATTAGTAGATGCCAAGAAATGTCTATGAATTATTCACTTGTTATTGAACCGTTTGATGTTTGGGGCTTTGATTATATGGGACCTTTTCCTGCCTCTAATGGATATACACATATTTTAGTTGATGTTGATTACATTACTAAGTGGGTAGAAGCTATTCCAACTAGCAGTGCTGATCATAACACTTCTATTAAAATGCTTAAAGAAGTTATTTTTCCGAGGTTTGGAGTCCCTAGATATTTAATGACTAATGGTGGTTCACATTTTATTCATGGTGCTTTCCGTAAAATGCTTGCTAAATATGACGTCAATCATAGATTTGCATCTCTATATCACCCACAGTCTAGTGGTCAAGTAGAATTGAGTAATAGAGAACTCAAATTAATTTTGAAAAAGACTATCAATAGGACTAGAAATAATTGGTCCAAGAAACTTGATGATGCATTATGGGCCTATAGAACTGCATATAAAAATCCTATGGGTATGTCTCCGTATAAAACGGTTTATGGAAAAGCATGTCACTTACTGCTCGAACTAGAACATAAGGCATATTGGGCTATTAAAGAGCTCAACTATGATTTCAAACTTGCCGGTGAAAAGAGGTTATTTGATATTAGCTCACTTGATGAATGGAGAACCCAAGCTTATGAAAATGCCAAGTTGTTTAAAGAAAAGGTTAAAAGATGGCATGACAAAAGGATACAAAAGCGTGAGTTTAATGTAGGTGATTATGTATTGCTATACAACTCTCGTTTAAGATTTTTTGCAGGAAAACTTCTCTCTAAATGGGAAGGCCCCTACGTTATCGAGGAGGTCTATCGTTCCGGTGCCATAAAAAATCAACAACTTCGAAGGCACAAATCCAAAGGTGGTAAACGGTCAAAGAATCAAACATTATATCTCAGGTAATCCCATAAATGTTGAAACCAATATTATTGAAACCGTAACCCCGGAGGAATACATAAGGGACACTTTCCAGAACGTTTCAGACTCCGAAAAGGAATAGGTATGTGGTACGGTAAGTAAACCGATTCCAAAACAGTTTTTAAGGCAATATTTCTCCGTTTTGGAATATTTAGAAAAATAGAAATTAAGTAGCAGTCCGGGAAGGACACGAGGGCCCCACGAGGGTGGAGGGCGCGCCCTACCCCCCTGGGCGCGCCCCCTACCTCGTGAGCACCACGTGTGCCTTCCAGACTCTGTTTTCTTGCACGATACGTAGTTTGGTCGGTAAAAATTCACTATATATTCTCCCTAAGGTTTTGACTCCCGTATCATGCAAATATCCTATGTTTTTATTTCGAGCTATTGCTGCTGCAGATTAGAGCAAGATGTCTTCTCAAGAGTCAGTCGGGGAGAGCCGGGTATCTAATCCGGCACCGGAACCATGGGCAAACAGCGACCCTGACCAGTTTGGGCCAGCAACGGAGGAAGAGATGGAGGCTGACTTAATGAGGGTAGATGCCATGGAGGATCAAGAAGTCACCTCTCGCTTTCGAGCTGGGTTCACGATGGGGGAACTACAGAGCTCAGCTATTCCAAACTCGGTTATCCCTTCCAATGTTAGATTTCTTTCTTATGAAAATATGAAGAGGTGTGTCACTTGTTCTCTCGCAGCTATGAAACACCCTTGGGTGCAAGGAGCTTTAGCCGTCATAGGAAAGCTTCGTCAGGAAACAATGGACCTCAAGTAGCAAGTCAACAAGCTCGAGGAGGAGAATCGCATCCTGAGAGGAATCATCGCCAAGAATATTTCACCAACAACAAAGAAGGAGACATAATAACATGGGTGGGAACTCCCCTTGGCAACTGCCAAGCTTGGGGGAGGTGCCCCGGTATCGTATCACAATCACAACTCCTATCTTTACCGTTTTCCTCAGTTCGATCCTATTAGTAGTATTTTGATCTAGTAGAATAAAGTTTATGGCATGATCTAGTTTTAGGTTTTGCTTTATGACCTCTCTATGTAATCGAGTCCGTTAGCTATATAATAAAGATTAGTGTTGATTCAAGGGCTTGATTTTCTTGCTATGATCTTGGGTGAATAAAAGAAAAGAGAAAAAGAATAAGAAGAAACAAAAGTTCATATTGATCTTATTGATAGTAATGACTTCACATAGAAAGAGTGTGACGACTAAAAGTTGTTGGGAGTTGGCAGACATAGCTTTGGTCATCGTTGCAATTAATAGGAAGTAATAAGGAAAGACAGGTTTCACATATAAATATACTATTATTGACATATTTTATGATTGAGAGCACTCATCAAAATATGACATGCTAAAGAGTTGATGTTGGACAAGGAAGACAACGTAATGGGTTATGTTTTCTTATATCTGAGATAAAGTATGTTGTCATGGATCATCCAACATGTTGAGCTTGCCTTTCCCCCTCATGCTAGCCAAATTCTCAGCACCAAGTAGAGATACTACTTGTGCTTCCAAATACCCTTAAACCAGTTTTGCCATGAGAGTCCATCATATCTACCTATGGATTGAGTAAGATCCTTCAAGTAAGTTGTCATCGGTGCAAAGCAATAGAAATTGCTCTAAATATGTATGATTAGTGTGGGAGAAATAAGCTTTATACGATCTTGTGATGTGGAAGTAATAAAAGCGACGGACTGCATAATAAAGGTTCATATCACAAGGGGCAATATAAAGTGACGTTCTTTTGCATTAAGTTTTGTACATCCAACCATAAAAGCGCATGGCAACCTCTGCTTCCCTCTGCGATGGGCCTATCTTTTATTATTATCTTCTACCTTATGAAAGATTCATGGTGATCTTCACCTTTCCTTTTTACATTTTATCCTTTGGCAAGCACAGTGTGTTGTAAAGATCCTGATAGATATATCTAATTGGATGTAGGGGGGCATGAGTTATTATTGTTGACATTACCCTCGAGGTAAAAGGTTGTGGGGCGAAACTATAAGCCCCTATATTTCTCTGTGTCCGATTAAATCTCCGTAACCACAAGTATTGCGTGAGTGTTAGCAATTATGAAGGACTAGATGATAGTTGAGTATGTGGACTTGCTTTTTAGCTCTGACATAGACTCTTTCTGATGTTATGATAAATTGCAATTGCTTAAATGACTGAGGTTATAGTTTGTTGGTTCTCAATAAGGTTTCTGATTCATACTTTTGCATTGTGAATAGATCATCACTTGAACATAAGTAATCATATGACAATATCTATATATGTTGCTGTTATGAGAATAATCATGATGCCTTCATGTCCGTATTTTATTTTTATCGACGCCTCTACCTCTAAACATGGGGACATATTTATTGTTATCGGCTTTCGCTTGAGGACAAGCGAGGTCTAAGCTTGGGGGAGTTGATACGTCCATTTTTGCATCATGCTTTTATATCGATATTTATTGCATTATGGGATGTTATTTCACATTATGTCACAATACTTATGGCTATTCTCTCTTATTTTACAAGGTTTACATAAGGAGGGAGAATGCCGGCAGCTTGAATTCTGGGCTTGACAAGGAGCAAATATTAGAGACCTATTCTGCACAACTCCAAAAGTCCTGAAACTCCACGGAATACCTTATAATAAATAATGAAAAATCCTCGCCGAAGATGAAGACCAGGGGGCCCACACCCTGTCCACGAGGGTGGGGCGGGCGCCCCCCCCCTAGGGCACGCCACCTACCTTGTGGACCCCCAGGTGGCTCTCAGATGACCATCTTCTGCTATATGAAGTCTTTCGTTAAGAAAAAAACTAGAAGCAACCTTTCGAGATGAAACTCCGCCGCCACGAGGCGGAACCTTGGCGGAACCAATCTAGGGCTCCAGCAGAGCTGTTCTGCCGGGGAAACTTCCCTCCCGGAGGGGGAAATCATCGCCATCGTCATCACCAACGCTCCTCTCATCGTGAGAGGGCAATCTCCATCAACATCTTCATCAGCACCATCTCATCTCAAAACCCTAGTTCATCTCTTGTATCCAATTCTTGTCTCCAAGTCCAGGATTGGTGCTAGTAGGTTGCTAGTAGTGTTAATTACTCCTTGTAGTTGATGCTAGTTGGATTAATTGGTGGAATATCATATGTTCAGATCCTTTATGCATATTATTACCCCTCTGATTATGAACATGAATATGGTTTGTGAGTAGTTACGTTTGTTCCTGAGGACAAGGGAGAAGACTTGCTATTAGTAGTCATGTGAATTTGGTATTCGTTCGATATTTTGATGAGATGTATGTTGTCTAGCCTCTAGTGGTGTTATGTGAACGTCAGATACATAAAACTTCACCATTATTTGGGCCTAGAGGAAGGCATTGGGAAGTAATAAGTAGATGATGGGTTGCTAGAGTGACAGAAGCTTAAACCCTAGTTTATGTGTTGCTTCGTAAGGGGCTGATTTGGATCCATATGTTTCATGCTATGGTTAGGTTTACCTTAATACTTTCGTTGTAGTTGCGGATGCTTGCAATAGAGGTTAATCATAAGTGGGATGCTTGTTCAAGTAAGAACAGCACCCAAGCACCGTTCCACCCACATATCAAATTATCAAAGTACCAAACGCGAATCATATGAACGTCATGAAAACTAGCTTGACGATATTCCCATGTGTCCTCGGGAGCGCTTTTCCTTATATAAGAGTTTGTCCAGGCTTGTCCTTTGCTACAAAAAGGATTGGGCCACCTTTCTACACTTTATTTACTTTTGTTACTTGTTGCTCGTTACAAATTACCTTATCACAAAACTATCTGTTTCCACTTATTTCAGTACTTGCAGAGAGTACCTTGCTGAAAACCGCTTATCATTTCCTTCTGCTCCTCGTTGGGTTCGACATTCTTACTTATCGAAAGGACTACGATAGATCCCCTATTCTTGTGGGTCATCAACAGCGGCACATGTACCACACGTGCATAACTACACGTTAAAAATACCATGGGCAAGGACAGAGGCATGCTAAAAATAGGGTCCACGATACGGCTTGACCCTATCCGGACCTATATATTGCTCCAGCTTTTTCTTCTTGTTTTTATTTTTTAGGTTCTTTACAACCTGCATCAATTTCTGGAGCTAACAAGGGCCCCCTTCTAGGCCCCTTATACATACTCGATGTTGAACCTCTCAAAGGAGCCTACACCAAGGTAAAAAGCGGCGTAGACGTGCGGCAGAATGTCCAAAAAGATGTTCTAGATCATCCTTTCACATTTAGGACCTGTTCTAGATCATCCCTTGTTCTTGGCATGTAAAATAGCCGTGATGCTTATTGCATCTTCTGTAACAATATGTTTTGATGTACCAATCAAACCATAATGGAAACAGCTTCGCCCAACTCTGTTTGGTCTTGGCCTAATTCTTAAAATTGTTTTCCCATTTTATGTTCAAATCGGCATATACACCTTGGTGCGACTTAAATCGCCAGGGGCTCTATTCAAAGCCGTATATATATATCTTCAAACGATAGGAAGTCCAAACACTCTCAGAGTACACTTAGGCGTCCCGAATCCTGCAATATATGCATCGGCTCTGAATCATGTCTTTGGTCAATAGTTGGGTTGCCCGGCTTGTGTGCTTGCTACCTTATGTTCCGTTATCGGCTAAGGTAGTAAAGGGAGAATTACTGCGATTGTGTTTCCGGCTAGCCCGGTTAAGCACCTCAGTAGAGAAAGCCGAGAACTGACTGTCGTGATATGACGAGAGCTGGTCAGCAATTCGGTGACTTATTAAATCTCTAGCGATTTCTTCCGTATTACATGAAGGGTTGGCTTTGTCCAGTCACGCGTTTAAAGGCATCTAGGTTCGATAGTTGCGTACGCACTATGGGCTACCTTACAGCCCCATCATCAAACTCCTATGGCTAAGTGAGAGTGGTAACGCCACATAGTCTGATTGCCTCGTTCGCTGCACTGACATCTCCTTTACGGACCAAGATGTTGGGTTAACATGTGGTCATGTGCTACTCCGAACACCCCCGTAGTAACTACGTAGGGGCTGAAGCCGACGACTGGTAAGCTCTCAGTATACAACGGCCGCACAGGAGGAATAAATATTTTTAAAGACAAACAACATAAATATATTGCAAAGCTCTGGTTCATACAAACATCCAGGCATTCAGACACATTCATTCGAACAAGATGTCCTTTGAACATTGGCCCTCTATTAAGCGGACGCCTTCCAGGACGTCTTCGAAATAGCGCTCGAGCATACGGTGGATCTTTTCTCTGCGCGGACCTTCAACGGCCACGCTGGCGGCCTTCATATTGGCCCAGTGCATCTTGACACGGGCATAGACCAGCCGCGCACCTTCTATACATGACGACCGCTTAACCGCATCAATTCAGGGCAGGGCATCAATAATTCGCTGCACTAGACCAAAATAGCTACCTGCAATGGGTTCGGTCAGCCACAGCCAGACTATGATGTCCCTCATAGCTGAACCGGACATCCTATGCAGCTCGGCCCACTGTGCCATCTAGTCATTCAGCAGTGCAGGGCGCTCCCGCGCTACGAACTGGCTCCAGAATTGCTTCTTCGTCGCATGCCCCTCCTGGCCTTGGAAGAACCGTGCGGCGTTAGCAGCGCTCGCCGGAAGATCCGCAAAGATTACTAGGGCACCCCACAGTTGCGTGAGTAAAACATACGACTGTTTGCAGAATTTATTTTGTAGAAGAAAGGGCTTACCGGCCACTACTTGTCTGGCTTGCTTAATCTCCTCACGCGCCGCTTGGGACTCAGCCCGCGCCTCCTCGACCTATTTAATGGCCTCGGCAAGGTCGGTCTCCTGGGCTTTACTCTTCTCCTCCAGGGACTTGTACTTGTCGGCGGCGTCTTTGAGTGCTTTCTCTACTTCGGCCACCCGCTCCTCATATTGGGAAAGGACAAACTGTTTGGACTTCAAGTCCTCGGCCGCTTTATCAGCGGCCGCCCAGTTCACCCTTGCCTGCTCCTGGGCCTGGGTAAGTTCACCCCTAAGGGCCTCAACTGTAGCTGCACTACCTGCAATCACGCACATAGCAGCGCATGTGCTTTAATTCCAAAGGTACGGGCCTGAACAAAACATTTTAATAACATACCCCGCGCCTCATCAAAACCCTTATTGATGCGGACGAGATCCTCATCGGCCAGTCCCAACTGACGCTTGAGTTCGGATACCTCAACGGCCTGGGCGGTCGCCGCTAGCAGTGAAGCCTACATTTCAACATATGGAAGCACATTAGCTCCTGCGAGAGTTATTGATCCTCTGTCTGTCTCCTTTTGCTTAACAATAGGGACGATCAGAGTCTCAGGGGCTACTATCTATACACATGCATCTTTTCATAGGAAAAGCGGTCAGGAATATTACATTGCATACCTCGAAGCCTGTCAGTAGGCTAGCAAAGGCCTCGTTCAGTCTGTTCTTGGCAGATTGAACCTTTTCAACCACCACACCCATCAGGGTGTGGTGCTCCTCCATGATGGAAGCTCGTTGTAGTGCCTCCATCAGTATATTCGGCGCCTCCAGAACAACGGAGGTCGCCGCGGGAGTTGGCACTCCCACCTCCCCCAAGGAGGGTTGCTTATTCGGCTCCGGAGCCATTTGGGTTTTCGGAATAATATCCGGCTGATGATCGGACTGGTCTAGACCCCCGCCGTCAGCCCTCAAGGGGATTGTTACCCCCATGTTTTCGGCGACCGAAGTGTTACCTTCTGGCACCATTTTTCTTGCTTCCCGCACCGCCTCGTGCCCTGGAGAGGCCCTTTGGGACAACACCTCGGTGTCATCCTTGGCGAGAGACGGGGAGGCTCGCGAAAGTGACTCGCTCTCCATCATCCTTGGATCTAAGGAGTTCCCCTCGGATGATTGTTGGGGAAGATTGCGGGCCGTCCTGCACCATGCAAAACGTCAATACCATACCCATCAAAACCAGACTTATGTACGGCGTCTTTTGATACTCACAATTCGGCAAGGGGCTTCGGCCTGGGGCGCCACTTGGGGTGGCTTTGGCATCTAAATCCGAGCCGTTTGGGAGGGATAATTTTACCCTTTTAGACGCCCCCACCTAGGGGTCTTTGGAGGCCTCCCTCTTCATCTTCCTCCCTTTCGGGGAAGGATTGATTTCGACCTCCTCCTCCTCGTCTTCATCTTGCTCAGAGGAGTGCGTGTTGGTCTCTCCGGACACGGCGTCCGGAGTACCTTTGTGGCGGGGGGCGTCTTTGGCTTCCTTGCTCTTCTTCCGGACCTTTTTCTCTGGCGCTTGGTAGGGCACCGGGACTAGCATCTTCATTAGAAGAGGATTTGCTGGGTTTTCGGGAAATGGAGTTGGACATCTGATCTGCTCCACCTTCTTCGTCCAGCCCTGTGTTATAAGATGGAAATTCTCAGTCCGTCCCCTCTTTTGGTTAATTGATTGTGTTATGAAAAATAGCACTTACTGGGGAGGCTGGATGATTGCAGTCGAGGCCGATGTCTTCAGACGTCTCCGGCCATGACTTTTGGGTCTTGAAAAGTAGTTTCCAGATTGCTTTATGCGTCGTGCCAAAGAATCGTGTCAGGATCCTTGGCCCTTCTGGATTAAACTCCCACATGCGGAGAGGCCGGCGTTGGCAGGGAAGAGATCGGCGGATGAGCATCACCTGAATCACATTTGTGAGGCTGGTGTTTTTCTCTATAATATTCTTGATGCGCTTCTTTAGCGTCAGCACCTTGTTGAATGATCCCCAATCCATACCCTTCTTGGTCCAGGATGTGAGCCACGGCGGGGGTCCAGATCTGGACGCAGGGACGACTGCCCATTTGGTGCCGCGGGGTTCAGTGATGTAAGACCACTCCTGCTGCCATATCTTGATGGTATCCACAAAGGCCCCTTTCGGCCAGATAACTTTGGGAAGTTTGCTTATCATGGCGCCGCCGTAGTCTGTGTGTTGCCCGTCGAGCACCTTTGGCTTCACATTGAAAATTTTGAGCCATAGGCCGAAGTGTGGAGGGATGCAGAGGAATGCCTCGCACATGATGTTAAACACCGAGATGTGCAGAAGAGAATTCGGGGCCAGATCATGAAAATCTAGCCCGTAATAGAACACGAGACCTCGGACAAAGGGGTGTAGGGGAAACCCTAGTCCACGGATAAAGTGAGGGCGGAATACGACCCTCTCACCAGGTTCTAGAGTGAGGATAACTTGCTCTTTGGCGGGAAGCCTATGGCTAATCTCCACTGTCAAATACCTCGCTTCCCGTAGCTCTTTGATGTACTTCTCCGTCATAGAGGAGGGAATCCACTTTCCTTTTGAGCCGGATCTGGACATGATTGGAGTACTTGGCGGCGAGGGGAAAGTTTAGAACTTGGGTGCTGGAGCCTGAGGAGGAAGAAGGCATGGGGTAAAAAGGTGGATTCTTCTCTTCTTATAAAGGGAGTGAATGTCGAGCGTCCCCCCACGAGCCTTAAAGCTCGCCTATTCCCAAGGCGTCGTGTAAACGACACGGTTGGGTTACCCAAAACCGTATTGATGAGAATCCCGCAATAGGGGTACACAATCTCTGCTTCGACAGGACGTGTCAATGAAAACCGCATCTCGAAACGCGAAGTGGGAGGCTAAAAACGGCTCGAAATAATAATAAGGCCGAAACGCAATGCCTCGCCGAAAAAGTTGTCAGAAGACTTGACCTATTTTTGTTCAAGTATTTTTTTTCCTTGTGGTTCAGGGTTGTAACTATTATACATAGCCGAATATAGTTCTTTTGGTCAACTACTCTGAAGTGTTCGGAGGAGGAACCCGCCTTGCAATGCCGAAGACAATTTGCGCGCCGGACACATCGTCATTGAAGCCTGGTTCAGGGGCTACTGAGGGAGTTCTGGATTAGGGGTCCCCGGGCGTCCGCTACGTGACGTGGGCCGGACTGGTGGGCCGTGAAGAAATAAGATCGAAGGCTTCCCCCGTGTCCGGATGGGACTCTCCTTGGCATGGAAGGCAAGCTTGGCATTCGGATATGAAGATTCCTTTCTCTATAAACTGACTCTGTGCAACCCTAGGCCCCTCCGGTGTCTATATAAAGCGGAGGGTTTAGTCCGTAGAGGCAATCACGATCATACAGGCTAGACATAGGGTTTAGCCATTACGATCTCATGGTAGATCAACTCTTGTAACCCATATACTCATCAAATTCAATCAAGCAGGAAGTAGGGTATTACCTCCATCAAGAGGGACCGAACCTGGGTAAACATCATGTCCCCTGCCTCCTGTTACCTTCGATCCTCAGACGCACAGTTCGGGACCCCTACCCGAGATCGGCCCGTTTTTACACCGTCAACGGGCATGTAAATATTATGCATGCTTGCCTCTTTTTTGTTGTGGTCGGGTGCTATGCATTTGAATTTCAAATTGGCCAGACCTGGGTGGACGTTTAGGGGATGTGTATGGACAGCTGGCTCCCGCATCATTGTCCGTAGATTGGTCCTCAACGGTCCGCGGACGGGTCATATGGTGTCTAAGTTGGGGGTCAGCATCGAAGATGCCCTGAGACAAAATATTTGCAGTATATCATTAGTTAGGAAGAAGTTTTCATAGATTATAAGAAAGTCGATGGTTCGATTGCATTCGGGGTCCACGCTTGCGGCATTAGGAATCTCTAGCACTTTGCTCCGGCAACTCCATGATAGAGGATTTGACTTTGATGTTACTTTTAATTACCTTGTGCTTATGACAAATATTTTAGGAGACATTCACAATCATCTCATTTTAAATCTTCCAATACATTTATCATAACTATGGAGGAAACATTTTTCATTGACTTGCTTGAATGTTAACCCCTAGCACCACCAATCCTTATGAGTGATGAAGGTTTTTTAGGGAATTAAGTGTTTTGAAGTTTGACTAACCGAGGGTATCCATATGCTAAAGGCCTACCACAACCTTAATGCCATGCCAAATATGGGTCACTGCCTCCAATTCTCTGACACAAACCATGCCATCCTCTATGATGGATATAAACTGCATCATTGGTTCGAAGATGGATCTTGCTATGTCTTATTGGCTGCCCAACAAAATGCATGTGCCATTTAAAGGATGGATGCCGCTGTTAGGGAATGTAGCATGCAATTTCAAAATATTTCCTATGCTCATGCAAGATCTATCTAGGAGATGCATAGCAACGAGAGGGGGAGAGTGTTTCCATGTTGTTCGCACACGAACACGTCACTGTGTACCTCCAACACGAGGGTGATGCACCGCAACTCACGTCGAAGGAGAACCGTCTGGAAGCGTAGTACGCAAGCAATCTGGCAGGCGCTTTTGTAGACCCAAAACCCCACATGCCTGGGAGGGACCCCGTCAGGGCATGTGGCGGCTATGGGTTGCCCAAGGTCAACCTGATCGCCCCTAGGGCCTCGAGGTTCGCCGCCTGCATCAAGAAGAACGAACGAAGAACAAGGAAGAAGAAGAACGAGGGAGAGAGATAAAAGTAAAGGTAAAAATGGTAGATGTGTTTGTTCGATTGTGTGTTGTTGTTCCATCGGCCATCACCCCTTAGGTATATAAGAGGCAGATCGACTTCCCGGCCAAGGAAAGGTTAGAGTTCACGTTCAAAACCCTAGTTTGGGTCCAACTCAGAATCTAACTTTCCAAAATGGTTCGGTTTGCAACTTGCAGCAGAAAAATCCACAACCCGGACAAACATACCCGGAGTGTCCGGCCATCCTCGGGGAAATCCAAAACCCGGATGATCATTCCCGGAGTGTCCGGCCATCCTGATGCAACCGCACATTTTTTTGCTCTAACTTTTGCATACGAACTCCGATTGAGACGTTTTATATATATAAATCAACCATTTCGATGAGACGCACAACTTTCATATTGAAACGTTTTCCATTTGAAGCGATCTTAATTGGGTTTCAAGTCATTCTTTAATCTAGTGTCAACATGAGCATCTCTGAACTTGTCATAACTTTTGCATCTGAGCTTCGTTTTAGACCATCTTCCTATCCTTCTTGATCTTATTGAAGAGAGTCATCTCATAGTGACTTTCAATAATAAGTTTGAATTAATCTTGACATAGCTTCAAGCTACTCATTATGATCCTAGCACTTTTGAGCGTCAACACGTACCCTCGTAGACCGAAAGCGGAAGCGTTTGACAACGCGGTTGATGTAGTCGAACTTCTTCTCGTTCCGACCAATCAAGCATCGAATGTACGTCACCTCCGAGTTCTACACATGTTCAGCTTGATGACGTCCCTCGAACTCTTGATCCAGCAAAGTTTCGAGGGAGAGTTTCACCAGCACGACGGCGAGGTGACGGTGATGGTGAAGTGATCCGTGCAGGGCTTCGCCTAAGCACTACGCAAATATGGCCGGGGGCGTAAACCGTAGAGGGGGGCGCCGCACACGGCTAACAATTGTTGGTGTGTGTTCTAGCGGTGCCCCCTCATACATATATATATATATATATATATATTATATATATATATATATATATATAGGTTGGAGGGAAGGAGACGCACCCAAGGGGCACCCCAAGTAGGAGGAATCCTACTTGGGGTCCTCCCAATTCGGCCTCCCCCTTTTCCTATTCCTATTCAGAGTAGGAAGGGAAGAGGGGGAAGGGGGAATCCTATTCCCTTTTTCCTTTCCTTCTTCCCCTTTCCTTCTCCAATTTGGCCAGCCCATATGGGGGTGCACCAGCATCTTTGTGGCTGGTGTGTTTGTGACGCCCCCGATTTAATCGTACACTAATCATACACGCAAACGTGTACGATCAAGATCAGGGACTCACGGGAAGATATCACAACACAACTCTACAAATAAAATAAGTCATACAAGCATCATATTACAAGCCAGGGGCCTCGAGGGCTCGAATACAATAGCTCAATCATAGACGAGTCAGCGGAAGCAACAATATCTGAGTACAGACATAAGTTAAACAAGTTTGCCTTAAGAAGGCTAGCACAAACTGGGATACAGATCGAAAGAGGCCCAGGCCTCCTGCCTGGGATCCTCCTAACTACTCCTGGTCGTCGTCAGCGGGCATCACGTAGTAGTAGGCACCTCCGGTGTAGTAGGAGTCGTCGTCGAAGGTGGCATCTGGCTCCTGGGCTCCAACATCTAGTTGCGACAACCAGAATGAAAGGAAAGGGGGAAAAGGGGGAGAAAGCAACCGTGAGTACTCATCCAAAGTACTCGCAAGCAAGGAGCTACACTACATATGCATGGGTATCAAATGGAGTAAGGGTATCATATGTGGACTGAACTGCAGAATGCCAGAATAAGAGGGGGATAACTAATCCTTTCGAAGACTACGCTTCTGGCAGCCTCCGTCTTGCAACATGTAGAAGAGAGTAGGCTGAAGTCCTCCAAGTAGCATCGCATAGCATAATCCTAACCGATGATCCTCCTCTCGTCGCCCTATGAGAGAGCGATCACCGGTTGTATCTGGCACTTGGAAGGGTGTGTTTTATTAAGTATCTGGTTCTAGTTGTCATAAGGTCAAGGTACAACTCCAAGTCGTCCTGTTACCGAAGATCACGGCTATTCGAATAGATTAACTTCCCTGCAGGGGTGCACCACATACCCCAACACGCTCGATCCCATTTGGCCGGACACACTTTCCTGGGTCATGCCCGGCCTCGGAAGATCAACACGTCGCAGCCCCACCTAGGCACAACAGAGAGGTCAGCACGCCGGTCTAAACCTAAGCGCACAGGGGTCTAGGCCCATCGCCCTTAGCACACTTGCACGTTGCGAACGCGGCCGGAAGCAGAACTAGCCCCCTTAATACAAGAGCAGGCTTACGTTCCAATCCGGCGCGCGCCACTCAGTCGCTGACGTCACGAAGGCTTCGGCTGATACCACGACGCCGGGATACCCATAGCTACTCCCACGTAGATGGTTAGTGTGTATAGACCAAATGGCCAAACTCAGATCAAATACCCAGATCTCGTTAAGCGTGCTAAGTATCCGCGAACGCCGACCAGGGCCAGGCCCACCTATCTCCTAGGTGGTCTCAACCTGCCCTGTCGCTCCGCCACAAAGTAACAGTCGGGGGTCGTCGGGAACCCAGGCCCACCTCTACCGGGATGGAGCCACCTGCCCCTTCAGCCCCCATCTCCGAACAGTATCACAGGTAATGTAACAGTGCAATGTATATAGCATGCCCGTGATCACCTCCCGAAGTGATCACGGCCCAGTAGTATAGCATGGCAGACGGACAAGAGTGTAGGGCCACTGATGGAACACTAGCATCCTATACTAAGCAGTAGGATAGCAGGTAAGGGTAACAACTATAGCAACAATGACAGGCTATGCATCAGAATAGGATTAACGGGAAGCAGTAACATGCAACACTACTCTAATGCAAGCAGTATAGAGGAGAGTAGGCGATATCTGGTGATCAAGGGGGGGGGCTTGCCTGGTTGCTCTGGCAAGAGAGAGTGGTCGTCAACACCGTAGTCGTACACACGGACATCGGCAACGGTCTCGGAGTCTACCGGAAAGGAGTAACGGAGGGGGAACACAATAAATAACAGAGCAATCAAATGCAACACAAAGCAAGGCGCGGCAATACGTTGTGCTAGGGGTGACCTAACGCGGTACGAGGTGGTACCGGTGAAGGGGGAAAACATCCGGGAAAATATCCCCGGTGTTTCTCGTTTTCGGACAGACAAACCGGAGGGGGAAAGTTGCGTGTTCGCTATGCTAGGGATGCGTGGCGGATGAACGGGCTGCGTATTCGAATTCGTCTCATCGTTCTGAGCAACTTTCATGTACAAAGTATTTTCATCCGAGTTACGGATTAAAAGATATGATTTTCTAAAGATTTAAATCATTTTCTGATTTTAATTATATATTTAATTCCAACATTATCCAAAACAGTGAATGATGACGCAAGCATGACATCAGAGTGATGTCAGCAGGTCAACTGGTCGGTTGACCAGTCAAACAGACAGGTGGGTCCAGTGGGACCCACATGTCATTGTCTGTTATCTAATTAACCAGGTTAATTAGTTTAGTTAAACAGATTAGTTATGTTAATTAATGAAAGTTAATTAGGTGAAACTAGTTAATTAGGCTAATCTAATTAGGATTAATTAAGTTAATTAACTAATTGATTAATTAATATTTTTATTTAGTTTTTTTATCCTTTTTTTTATTAAACATTTTCAGGGCGTGGGGCCCGTTCGTCAGTGGCACTAGGCCAACCCTGCGGGGCTGGTTAACGGGTGGAACCCCGGGGTCGGGAGCGGGGCGGGCGCCCGTGGAGGCCGCAGCCTGCCTGGGGCGGGGCGAGGCCGGCGGGGCGCCGGCAGCTGCCAGCAGCGACGAGGGACGGCAGTGCAGGACGGCGACGAGCAAAGGCGCGAGCGGCAGGCGGGTAGCGAAGCGCGGTGCGCAACGACAGTGAGCGGCGCAGCAGCGGCGGGGTTCGCGTGGGGCCGCAGATGGCGGGAGGCGTGGCGCGAGCTGGCGGCCTCCGACGAGCAGCGAAGCACG